>NC_069504.1:651016403-651212942 GCF_027579735.1 Bombina bombina
CCAGAGTACAGATCTCCATGAATTCCTAAAGGGATATTGAAACCAAATTTTTTTTCCTTCGTGATTCAGATAGAGCATGCAATTTTAATCAACTTTCTAATTGATTCCTATTATCATTTTTTCTTTGTTCTCTTGGTATCTTTATTTTAAAAGCAGGTATGTAAATCTTAGCAGCCAGCCCATTTTAGGTTCAGCACCATGGATAGTGCTTGCTTATTGGAGGCTTACATTTAGCAAACCAATAAGCAAGCATAACCCAGGTTCTCAACCAAAAATGGTCCGGCTCCTATGCATCACATTCCTGCTTTTTAAATAAAGATAGCAAGAGAACGAAGAAAAATTGATAATAGGAGTAAATTAGAAAGTTGCTTAAAATTGCATACTCTATCTGAATCATGAAATAAAAAATGTGGGTTACATATCCCTTTAACTGTTCTCCCAGTTCCTAACCTGTGTACATCTCTACATTACACCATTTGCAAAACATATGCGTTACTTGTTTCTGCACTCTGGTGATCTACTGCATGTTTCTGGGTATTTATGTATATGTGCATTTATGACACTTATATTGCTTAGCAAAATTCTTAATTTAGAGTTTTATTTATACAGAAAAACAACGTTCATAGCACGAAAAAAAAAACAGCTCACAACTCATGTGTTGCACAAATAGTAAAAAAAGTGGGAACCACAGAGAATTGCCATTTTTTCCCAGTTTCAACCCATGTTTCTTTTTTATAAATTTTAAATTTGCAAATTCGTTATCTTCCTTTTTGTGTGTAGAACTGAAACTCTGAAAACAGAGCAGGTCACATATTTTATTGGCTATGTGTCAGCAAGTCTAGACTCAAATGCTTTCTACCAGAATAAAATAGCAATAAATAAAATAATCCTTCCATTGTAAATGTGAGATTTGATCATCTCTACAGAGAGGCCTTAGGAAAGTGGATATCCAAACATTTGTGCAGAAAGATCACATACAGGAGAGCTTTGCAGCTGGCACACAATACAGCATAAAACAGCAAAAAAAATATTTTTTTTTTGCACAGCATAAATTGTGTTCTTTGTATTTTTTTCTGGGGGTTTGTTTAAAGGGACACTGAACCCAATTTTTTTCTTTTGTGATTCAGATAGAGCATGAAATTATAAGCAACTTTCTAATTAACTCTTATGATCACATTTTATTCATTCTCTTGCTATGTTTATTTGAAAAGCAAGAATGTAAGTTTAGATGCCGGCCCATTTTTGGTGAACCTGGGTTGTCCTTGCTGATTGGACAGCACCAATAAAAAAAGTGCTGTCCATGGTACTGAACCAAAAATGTGCTGGCTCCTTAGCTTAGATGTCTTCTTTTTCAAATAAAGATAGCAAGAGAACGAAGAAAAATTGATAATAGAAGTAAATTAGAAAGTTGCTTAAAATTGCATACTCTAGAACAGAGAGATACTAATTTAAGCAACGAGGAAGATATCAAGGCATTTTTCAAGAAGTGGTCAGCATTTATCAAAAGCTTTCCAGACAATGAAATAGAGCATCTGATCTTTCCATTTAGAAACTCAGAGCTGGTGCAGTTAAATGCCTGGTAGTGGGGTGGGGAGGGGGAGAGAGGGAGAGAAAAGTCCCCCCCCCCTTTTTTTTCTTTTTTTCTTTCTTTTTTTTTCTCTTCTCTTCCCCTTGTTTAGTTTTGTTATGTTTCGTTTTATCTGGTTTTGTTCCTTACTATCTTGCTTAGATCAATTTTTTGACTTAGTTGTTAAAATATAAAAATCCAACAACATGGTTAGTTAAATTGTACATGACAAGTATTATTCTTATAAAATTTGGGCCGAAGCATGTCTCGAATAGAATAGGCATGTACTTATTTTAGTTAAGATGTATATATTAATATATCATATGCTCATAATACAGTGAACTCCATTACCAGAGCATGTCGTTCTTGTAAAAGTGGTATACTTAAAGTACAATGCAACACTGTGCATTATCAGAACTTTTTTTTTTTTTCTCTCATCTATTCTGCCCTGCGAGGCATAATGATATGTACAGTGTCTCTGTTTTTTGTGTGTATGTGTTGGAAATAAATAAAAGATTTAAAAAAAAAAAAATTGCATACTCTATCTGAATCATGAAATAAAAATTTGGGTTCAGTATCCCTTTAATTTGTGCTGACTTAATTGTCATTTGTATTCATATATAACACAATTACAAATACTTTCATTAACAACTTTTATCAATGATGTATATTTAAACACATTTTCATTTGTTACATATCATTTAAAGGGCCATGAAAATGATGTGTTTGAGAATTTGATATTGCTTGCCTATATCTACGGGCTTAACCCCTGCAAAAGGATTAAACACACAGTTTAAACTTCACTCCAGAGCAGGAATGCACTACTGAGACCTTGTTGAACACATCTGGTGGGTCACTGACAACAGGCATATGTGTGTAGCCACCAATCACAGTAGTGCATTGCAAAGTAAGCAAATTTGATAATGGAAATAAATTGGAAAGTTGTTTAAAGTTGATTGCATGCTCTATCTGAACCATTAAAACGTTATGTTTTACAGATTATAGATTTTAGACAGACATAGAATGCGTGAATATATTAACAGAGAGTTCATAGCTCAACTTCTTGCACACATATTTTACTATATCACATAGTATATCAAATAGGAAACACAAGCTTAGCAAATTATTTGTATTGTATGAGTAGGGGAGGGGGTGTACATTATAGATACTGCATTTCATTTTAAGAAAACAAGTTTAAAATATTTCACAATGTGGTTTGGTAAACAAAATGTCAACTGCATTTTGATAAAAGTTTTTTTTTAACCAAACCCGAAAGTTTTTTTTCCCCTTTGGCAGGTCTGTCAGTCAGATGAATTTGCTACAACATATACGTATTTAAATGTAAATAAATCTGAGTTCCTCCCACTGCCTCTAGCCAGAGGTGCAGGAGGGTAAATCCTATCCGTGCTCAGTGACTGATTTCCCGTGTGTGTCACAGGTCTGCTGCGGGCGTGGCTGCAGGGAGTGAGGGCAGAGCTAGAAGTGGAGGTGGAGCGCAGTCTCACAAGCACTGGAAGTTTTGCAACCTTAGAGAAGAGCCCAGCTCTGTCCCAGCATCAGGATTGATCAGGCTCGTTCTGCTGGTTCTTGTTTGGATTACAAATCTCAAGTTTATTCAGGAAGAGGAGCAGGAAAAAAAAAAAACGGTGAAGAAAGAAAACGCACAGAGGAGTTATCGGATTTAAAAGGATATACAAACAGCCCTGCATGCTTTCTCAGCCAGCCATGGGGACTACGGTCCTGCTCTTTGTCGTTGGTCACATACTGACCACTGTCTTGACTACGGGAGCCATAGACGAGGTCATTCCAAGGGTCACATTTCACTATGGTAAGTCAACTTTTTCTATTTTTAAACAGTTGTATGATAATTACTTTTTTATTAGCTCTATTTTTTTTTTTTGCTACCTGTCCTGCACATTAAATGTTTACACTATCGGATAACAGAACTCTATATGGTTGTGTATCGTTTTTGGATTTAAATTGACTGTTTATTAGATGTTAGATTTTGCAGATGTGTTTACTCCCTCTGAGAAAGGGAAAAAAAAGTTAATTCTTAACAGAAGCTAAATCTATTAAAATTCATATGAGGGGTGCCAGATGAGTTCAATGCTAGGATATTTTTCAGTAATGGTGTTTCTGGAGGAACGTTTAATTTTCCTTCATTCCCAGATGACAGCACCATTGTATTCATCCCAGCATTTTGATGTACACATTGGCAGAGTGACCATAAGCCCCCTTTGCTAGTTGAAGAATGTAATAGGCTTTCATAGTATACTTTTCACGCCTTGTCATATGCTATGGACTTTGGTAGCTAAGACTCAATTTTAGCCTGTATTGTTTCCAGGACCTATGCTATACATTAATACATAATAGTGTTAATAATTGGTAACTGGTAGGAAACTTCTCAACCTACACTGCTGTGTTTTGTTAGTGTTTAACCCCCTTCACCTCTTCTCTATATAGATTTGACATGTTATGACCAACCTTTCTATTTGGAGGCTGGCCAAATGGTCACTTAACTCTTGCAATGCCTGTATAGTAGAGTAACACATGTAACTGCATGCTTTATAAATAATTAGCTAAAAGGACTTGAATGATCTGAAATACAATTTTATATATATGTATGGCAGTACATTGTCATAGCATGATTTTTTGCATATCTTTATATCAGTAAGACATTTAAATACTTTCTGTACAATTCTCTTCCTTTTATAAAGTAATATGCATTTTTATAATTGATCTTACACACAATACACCCTTTCTATTGCTTGCTCCTGATTTTAGTTTTATCTGTGGAAAATATCTATTTTACTTTCATTTGTGTTTTATTCAGTGTTACCTAAGGCTTGTGTGCATAAATCACATTAGCGAATTTTTCTTTACTTATGGCCAACTGCCAAGGATTTGTAACCATAGGACTTGCACTTTCTTGACAGTCATTAGACATTTATAGCCACTAATTCTGTATTGTTCATTATTTTTACTTATATCCACGTGAATGTAAACCTTTGTAACTTTATCCACTGGCACGTGTGGTGCAAGAAAATTTGTGGCACTGAGCAGGAGGTTATAGGCAGCATAGGATATATATATATATATATATATATATATATATATATATATACACATTGCTGGGTTAGTTCAGCTTTTTATGGATCAAAAAAAAAAAAAAAATATATGTGTAAATATTTGCATAGGAAATTAGTACATCTAGGCAAGTATCCCCGCTTGCTTTTCCCCAGAAATTCTTAATATACAATGTTACCAATGCACAAGAGAATTGTGGGTAATATATGCAAATTCTCAGTTTTTTGCTTCAAAAATACTGTTTTGACACAGCGATCCTTTTAAACAGGATTATGACAGCAAACCAGAAATCACTCACTTGACAGCCTGTTTCATTCTTTTTGGAACTCATCAGTAGGAGATAGATTTCTGGTTGCTGCATTGGTAAAGCTATTTTCATGGTTAAACCAAAATTCATTAAAAATATGGGGGGAGATAAAAAACTGAAATTAAAATCCTCCATGTCTCAAAATTAAATCAATGTAAATATTTGCATAGGAAATTTAGTACATCTAGGCAAGTATCCCCGCTTGCTTATATCAGAAAAAAGACTTGCACTCTCTGGTCTTGTTCAAACCGTTATTTACTGTGAAAAGTAAGTGACGTTTCGGGGACAGTTGTTTGACCAAGTGAGAGTGCTCTTCCTTGCTAAAATATACGTGTGTGTGTGTATATATATATATATAGAGAGAGAGAGAATAATCTCTTATTTTAGCGTATTTTATTCTCTATGGGAGAAACAAGCGTTTTAAATTCCCAGCCACTGTTGATGTTTTCTATGCAATGTTTCTTAATACAATGTTGCATCTTGAAGAAACTGCACAGAGAGCTTCTAAAATGAAAACAGCACTGTCCTTAGTGCACATATTGACATACTGAATTCAATCTTTTCTATTAACCCTTGCAATGCCATCAGTTATAAACTATTAACCCCATTACTGTAGGCAATAAAGGGTCAATTTTACAGTGCATAATACTAGTTACTGTAGGCAGTAAAGGGTTAATTTTACAGTGCGTAATACTAGTTACTGTAGACAAAAAAGTTAATTTTACAGGGCATAAATACTTTTTAATGTAGGAAATAAAGGGTTAATTTTACAGGGCATAATACTAGTTACTGTAGACAAAGGGTTAATTTTACAGTGCATTATAGTAGTTACTATAGGCAATAAAGGGTTAATTTTACTGGGCATAATACTAGTTACTGTAGGCAATAAAGGGTTAATTTTACTGGGCATAATACTAGTTACTGTAGACAAAGGGTTAATTTTACAGTGCATTATAGTAGTTACTATAGGTGAAAAGGGTTAATTTTACTGGGCATGATACTAGTTACCCTAGGCAATAAAGTGTTAAAATAAGAGATTTTATTTATTTTTATATATAATAAAATACACACACACACACACAAGGAGGTTCACAGTGCCTCACATTTTTGCGTCCACAAAAAAATTAAAGGTTCCTTTATACCATTACATTGCTGTGTTCAAGACAACTTTACAACATAACAGGAATAGAATCTACAGAGACAAAACTGTATATATCTAGAGATTAGAGTTCTGCTATAAACCTCTTTTTTTTTTTTTTTTTTGTTCGAAAGCATCAAACAGGATTAAAGGGACAGTAAAGTCTAAATTAAATTTTCACGATTCAGGCAGAGCATTCTATTAAACAGCATTCAATACTATACTTCTATAATATGATTTACCTAATTTTCTTGATATCCTTTGTTGAGAAGCATACCTAGGTAGGCATAGAAGCAATGCGCTACTGGGAGCTAGCTGATGATTGGTGGTTGCATGTATTTGCCTCTTGTCATTTGCTCACCTGATGTGTTAAAACTATCTCACAGTATTGCATTTCAGCCTTTTCAACAAAGGATTCCAAGAATATTTGATAATAGAAGTAAATTGGAAAGTTGTTTAAAATGGCATGCTCTATCTGAATAATAAAAGTTTCATTTTGATTGAGTGTCCTTTTAAACTTGTCTTCTAGAAATGTGTTAATGTTAGTTTGAGTTCCATGATTAGGAAATAAAGGCAAACACATTCCTTATTCCATAAAAGTGATTTTTTAATATTAGTTGAGAAGTGTTTATGTAGTATTCATGTGTTTTCAATAAAAGGTTTCCTAAAAATAAAGACAAGTTTTTTTTTTAATTATTTTCCTTGGGTATTGACTCATTAGACATATGCTAGTTTTGTAAAGTAGGTAGATCAGTAAAACATTTAGGGGAATGTAAACTGCAGATTCTAGGAATTTGCCTAGCTTTGGAAATCTTTGACCTATTTAATGGGCACACCAGCCGACCACCCATTTAAAATGTAACCACTATTAAGTTTAAAATTAACTGATATTACATTACATTTATTTTCAATGTTTGAGCAAATTATCATTGCATCAATTTATATGAAATTATTTATTTGTGCTTTGGATAACTTAAAGGGCCAAAATAATAAAAAAATAATTTGATTATCATTTTAAGACTAGTATTGACCCTGCACTACTGTGTGTTTAACCCTCACAAACACAAAGAAGAAGTACCACTCTGTACCCGAGGGGAAAACTCTTTTCGTTGCAACCTCCTAATTTTAAAATGCATCCTATCTTCTGTACAGCACTTGCTTACCACGTGCATGCTGGCTTGCTGCCCACTGTTCATTTCCTTCAGAAGTAGGCTTGAGACACATTGCTTACCTGTGTATGCAAGGGGGTCGTTGTGCTCAAGAGATGTTGTCAGAAGTAAAGTGATATTTTAAGATTATCAGGTTTCCTATTGACGAATGTGGGGTCTGTATATGCCAGCGTTGGAAGGAATTGGTTGCCTTTCTCTTAATGATTTCTCCAGTATTTTTGTTTTCATTTGCACATGTTGCTTTAAAGGGACATTAAAGTCAAAATTAAACTTTCATGATACAGATAAACCACTGGTTTTAAAACCTGTCCTCGGGACGGATTTTCAGGATTGCCTTGGATGAGAGCAGGTAAAATAACAATGTTTACTAATCAGCTGATTGTTTCACCTGTGATCTAGTTTAGAGATCCTCAAAATGTGACCTGTTAGAAAGGCATGAGGACAGTTTTGAAAACTAGTGAGTTAGACTGTACAGTTTTAAGACTTTTCACATTTTTCTTTTTTTTTTTTTAAATCAAATTTACTTTGTTCTGTTTGTATCATTAGTTGTAAAGGATAGCTATGTAGGCTCAGGTGCAGCAATGCACCACTGGGAGCTAGCTGGCGATTGGTGGCTACACACATATTCCTCTTGTCATTGTCTCACCAGTTTTTTCAGCTATAAAGCTGTAGTTTTTATTTCTGTAAATGCTATGGCTCTGCATCTAAAGAGTAGAGGTGAAAGGTGCATACAGCTATTATACTTTTTGTTGCTATATTGTGTTACCCAGTAATGTAAATCAAACAAGCTCTGTGTATTGTGAACAGCAAATGTAGAGTAGTTACATGGGCTCCTGAACACATTATGTAATGCTACATACAAAGAGCCTGGGGTTACATTGATTCCCAGTGAATTTAGATCAGTGGTACCCAGTTAAAAGCATCTTGCTTATGTGTAAAATCAAGCTTTTTTACTACGCTCCCTAGAGAGGTAAAAAGCAAATTGTGTAACCTGGAAATTCTGCTTGGAGGCATTTTGCAACACTTTGAAAGCCTAGATTGTAGATTTAGCTTTTTGACCTCTCTAGTGAGCGTGGGGTAAAGCAAAATATTTACACAAAAATAATTAATTAAAATCCCTTTTAATAACTGTTCACTGCTGACAACACTCACAGAGATGTGAGCAAAATAGATAGTGTAAGGGTATGATGAATACAACATGACAGTAAATCTTCTTAAAGAGATATAAAAGTGCAAAAAATAATGTATTTTATTATTGCACAGTAACAGTTTTCACCATGTTTGGTATTTCTTGTAGTTCAAAAAATTGCTGTCCTCTGTTCATAGCACCTATCTAATTACAACAAAGAGACTGTGGGTGTAATTCTCCAGCTATAGAACAGACCCATCTAATTTTAAAAGATTAGGATAAATATCGGGGGGAGTTCAGCGGCCATTTCGTTTTGGAAAACACTGCAAAATAATTTAAATGTTGTTTACAATACTCTCTGCTTATGAAAGCTGTATAAGATGCAAGAGGATACTCTGGGGGAAATCATTACAGTGAAGGTAAAGTTTGCTCTATTCTAATCTATCAATGCATTCATTAATCGTACTATAATCTAATCGCTAACTTTATTTTTCAAATTTCTTATTTATTTTTTTGTTTTTATATCACTATTTTTCGTTACCGTTTAGAGGATAGCTCCTCCCGATCTCTATTTCCTGAAGTTATGTCCTCTGACGTATAGAGCGGTCCCACCTGCTCTATATGTATAATCTCACAAGCATGTTCACGAAATACAGTCTAAATGCGCATGCGCAAGTTCACAACTGCTAACGGCAACGCGTGTGTAGTCAGAGAGGAAGTGTTAGACTGTTGCGCATGAGCGCTTAATAAAGTAGGCGGATGACGTGTGGTCACGGCCGCCTAACGGCCAGAGTAAAAATAAATAAATCAGCAAACGGGTTGAATTTGCGGATCGGAAAATAATGAAATAAAAACGTAGAATACTGCATTTAGAAGAAGATTTAAAAAAAAAAAGCATGAATGAAACTCCTATTAAATTTGGATAAAGAATTCAATTTGGGATCAGCGTAAAGGTAACTTTACCTTCACTTTAAAGTGAATGTCAATTTTGATCTTAAAGTGCCCGGTTTTTAAAAATTCAATTAAAAACAGGGGCACTTTAATTCATCAAAATTTACATTTCACTCCTGTTGTGAAAAAAAACTTGCCTTTTAAACTTGACAGCAGCTCCAGCTTCCTCCGGTCGTTACAAGCCATTTCTGATGTCAGAATCAGTGTCTGATTCAACGCCGTGATTGGAGGAAGCCAGATTCCTCATTTTAGACCCAGGAAGAGGCTTTGCGATGGGTGGAGGAAGCTGGAGCGGCTGTCAAGATTAAAAGGTAAGTTTTTTTTTTGTTTGTTTTTTTTTTCACAACACGAATTTTTAAAAACCGGGCACTTTAGCATCAAAATTGACATTCACTTTTAAGAAAAAGTAACTTTATATTCAATGTAGACTGTCCCTTTAATGTAAAGACCATGCTTTAAGACTATCTAGTTTGTGATGTTTTACAATCCTTTATAATTATTAAACATTTCACTCCCTTTTTTATAAGATTGATAATTAGTGCACTCGATCACAAAAATATATATTTAGTTGTTGTTATAACCTCGGTTTGGACTTTATTGTGGATTTGATGATAAAGTGACATTGTGCTGTAAAATTGTCACCACTTTAATGTATTCCAAAGAGCTGTTTTACATGCAGGAATGTTTAAAATTGTTTATAAATCGCTAATTTGCCTTTATTTTTTATTTATATTGGCTGCTTTTTCCTGTTGAAACAACCATCTATACTGAAAATGACTATTTTAGTATTCTCTAAAAAAGAGCTATGTAAACAAGAGGCAGCAAGCAATTTCCCAGTGGGGGCGGAAGAGAGGTTATATTTTCCATTTAAATTGCTCTTTATGTTTTGACCATTGTCTATAGACAGAGAAGTAAAGGGACAGCCTACACCCAAAAAGGACTTACATTATTTGAATTCCTGCCTATTGATTACAGCAATGAACATTATCCCATGCAGTAAAAATAGAGTGTTTGGCATCGCTTGCCATTTTGAAATGGCCGCTGTACTCCTCCTACCGTTACGTATGCATGTCCTAGGGGTTTTGGCTGGGGGCTGCGTGTCGTGCACAGCAAGATATACTCATGCACAGCGATTTGCACATCTGCAGTGAGTGCATAGTGGCACGGCAGGACTTTTATAACCTGTAACGAAACTTGATTTCATTATAACAGCAGACAGCAAAGAGGGTGGAATCAATAAAGAGAGTGGAATCACATGACAGATAATACGATTGGATGTTAGGATGAATAGGATATATATTGTATACTGCTACTCCAAAGTTATGATTATGAATGGAGAATAACTGCCTTTTATCATAGGCCAGGTCTCTGTGATTTTAAAAAATAACTATTGTGCATTACTCTTCCTAACTTGTGATCAGATTGAGAATTTGCAGATATTATCCTCGCCTATGCTATTTTCAGCACATATAATAAGGGTTTGGTTTTAGTTTTCAACTATTTAATATATATGTTTCCATTTCATATATTTTTTTCCACACAATTCAGTGTTTGTCACTACAGGCTGATTATGTGTCCTTTGAGCTTTGTGGGTGTATATATATCAAACATCAATCAGCAAAAACAGCTACTTCATATACAAAAATAAACATAAAGGAGCAATATGCCATTTTATATTATATTAAACTCTTTTTACATTCTTGTTTAAAAGAATCAAGGTTTGTGACTTGAATTAATGAAAGGATTAATTCAGTGAACATTCATCTGACACACTTGGCATATGGCAGTGGTTTGCCATCAAACTGTCAGGGAGGAGAGGTTATTGGAAGTTTAAAATCCACCCACCACTCCCTAGCACAAAGGTTTGCCCATACATAATATTCCTCACCCACAAATCTATAGTAAACTTGAAAAATGTAAATGGAGAGCAATCTTTAAACATGTTAAACTTTTTTCATACAAAAATGTTTTGACTTAGTTGATTTTTTATTTTATTTTAAGGGTAATAGCAAGGTATTTTTTTTAATGCATCTGGACCTCAAGGACTGATTTCTCACTGGCTGATAAGCACAAATCCCACCTCACAGACACATTTAAAAAAAAAAAAAATACTTTTTATGCCAGCCCAGGCACTGAAAATTTTATATCAACCTGATCTAGATAAATCTAGAGATGTAAAAAATCCAGGCTATTCTAGATATGTCCAGAGATGGAAAAATCCAGTATATTACTCGGTCATACAATTCATTCAGTATCAGTATCTCTGTGTTCCATTTACCTGCCAGTTACAAGTTCTGTCTGGCTCTAAACATTCTACCTGGTTTCCAAGGTTTATATATTTGTACCACTACTATCTGTACTTTCAGGTTTGTGAAAATATATCAGGTATCCATTGCAGTATGTATTCAGATTACCTTGTTATCTAACTTTCCACTGAATAAGTGTGTTTTGTTAATGGAGGCAGCATTTTTTTTCATTATCCTCTTGGCTGCCAAAACCCATGCAAGACTTAAAGGGACTTGAAACCCCAAAATGTTCTTTCAAAATTCAGATACAGCATCCAATTTCCTTCTTAATATGAGGAGAGTCCACGGCATCATTCCTTACTGTTGGGGAAATACTGAACCTGGCCACCAGGAGGAGGCAAAGACACCCCAGCCAAAGGCTTAAATACCGCCCCCACTTCCCTCATCCCCCAGTCATTCTTTGCCTTTCATCACAGGAGGTTGGCAGAGAAGTGTCAGAAGATACGGAGGTTCGAGCTTTGAAATTCTATCTTCAAGCTACTAAGGATTTTAGACAAACTTCTTCTTTGTTTATCTACTCTAGGAAGTGTAAGGGTCTGAAGGCTTCTTCGACTTCCTTATCTTTTTGGTTGAGGAGTGTTATACGCTTAGCCTATGAGTCAGCAGGACTTAGACCTCCTCAGAGGATTACGGCTCATTTAACTGGAGTGATGACTTCCTCTTGGGCCTTTAAGAATAAGGCCTCTATGGATCAGATTTGTAAGGTGGCTACCTGGTCCTCCTTACATACTTTTTAAAAATTCAACAAATTTGACGTTTTTGCTTCGGCTGAAGCAGCTTTTGGGAGAAAGGTTTTGCAGGCTGTGTTGCCCTCAGATTAGGGTCCGCATTTCTTTTACCCCTCCCGTTATCATTCAGTGTCTTCTAGAGCTTGGGTATAGTTTTCCTAACAGTAAGGAATGATGCTGTGGACTTTCCTCATATTAAGAAGGAAAACATAAATAATGCTTACCTGATAATTTCATTCTGTATGAGGAGAGTCCAGGGCCCCCGCCTGTATACTCCGATGGGCGGACCAAAATTTATTTTCTCTTCCGGCACCATTTGTACCCTGATATTTCTCCTACTGTTCCTTGTTCCCTTGGCAGAATGACTGGGATATGAGGGAAGTAGGGGGAGTATTTAAGCATTTGGCTGGGGTGTCTTTGCCGCCTCCTGGGGGCCAGGTTCAGTATTTCCCAACAGTAAGGAATGATACAGTGGACTCTCCTCATACAGAAGAAAATGAAATTATCAGGTAAGCATAATTTATGTTTTTAAACAATTTTACAATTTACTTTTATTATCAAATGTGCTTCATTCTCATCGGTTGAGCCAATGACACAAACCATATACGTGCAAGAACCAATCAGCAGCTAGCTCCCAGTAGTGCATTAGTACTCCTGATTCTACCTAGGTATGTTTTTCAACAAATGATACCAAGAAAACAAAGCAAATTAGACAACAAAAGTAAATTGTTTATGATATCTGTATAGCATAGAGTGAGCTTGTGGTAGACAATAATATTTGGTTCCATAGCATTACCTAATGTTTAGAACAAGGAAAAGACAGTAGTAGGAATGAAAGTGGTAAACTGGTAGTCAAGTATTCCTGTGAGAGTACTTACCAGTAAGAATTAGTTAGTTGCTGAAAAAACAATTTCTTATTAATGAAAGGTTTTCCTTTTTTTTTTTTTGGCTTTTTTTTTTTTATTCTAAGTCATTTTTGACTTCTAAAATGTTACATATAGGCACTGCTTTCAAGTATAATTTGAGGAATTGAACCTTGATCCAGAGGAAAACAAAAAATATATGAATCAAAGAAGACCTCCTTGTAGGAAGGAGAAGCATTTGTAGAGGTTTATTCTGCTTTTTCTGTTTCTGCTACTAAGCATTTCATAGTTTCTACATTGGCAATTCTATACAATTTTAGGAGTCTGACACGTCACAGAATGTGTAATACATAGAGTAATGGGTAATGACTCCTCATCAGTCAAGGTAATTTAGAAGCCAGTAAAAAATGCTAAAAGCTGTGGTCTAAACCTTTTTTTTTTTTTTTCTTTTTTTTTTTTTTTAAACCCCTTCACTATTCGGAATTTCAGAGAACAACTTGCCCAAAATACCAAAGAATTTTTAGCATTTCTGCTATCACTCCATTTAACCAGAAATAGAGCCTTGTTTTCTTATTTTCCTATCAAATAAATTATATATATATATATATATATATATATATATATATATATATATATTTTAGTAGGCAACCTAAGGTATTGAGCTAGGCCCATTTAGGTATATTTCATGCCACTGTTTTGCCGCCAAATGCGATCATATTAAAAAAAAAAAAAAACCTTTTTCACAAACTTTGGGTTTCTCACTGAAATGATTTACACACAACTACTGCAGTCATCAGACAAATGGTTGTAAAAGGTTCTCTGGGGCCCCCTTTGTTCAGAAATAGCAGACATGCATGGCTTTGCAATAGTTTTTAGCAATTAGATGGCCGCTAAAAGTGTGCACCACACTTCTGAAATTCCCAGCAGTGAAGGGGTTAATTAGTTAGCTGGTAAGGGTAATAGTATTTGAATTCCCACCTGACCCTTCCCACCTCCCAAACAAATGGATGCAAGTTACAGGCAGTGACACAGACCGTGTCACTGTATGTAACGATCAAGCAATCTGCCTTCATATGGTAACGGAGCACCTTTCATGCTCCGTTACCATATGAAGACAGATGCCTGTAGCTCTCGGCTGTCACTTGACAACCAAGAGCTGCATGGGCTTCCTAAAGGTTGGACGTATATATAAGTCATGCGGTACAATGGACTATGCACCACATGACATATATATACGTCCTGTTGGTGCAATGAGTTAAACCAGTTTTTTATTATACACCATTGCAGCGTTATTTGAGGAGTGTAGTGTATATGAAAGCTCTGTTCAAAGTAGTGAAGATATATTAAACTTTTGCCTGAACTAAAAAATAAAAGCTTAAAGGGACAGTCAACACCAGAATGTTTGTTGTTTTAAAAGATAGATAATCCCTTTATTACCCATTACCCAGTTTTGCATAACCAACACAGTTATAATAATACACTTTTTACCTCTGTGATTAAAGGGACACTGAACCCATTTTTTTTCTTTTGTGATTCAGATAGAGCATGCAATTTTAAGCAACTTTCTAATTTACTCCTATTATCAATTTTTCTTCGTTCTCTTGCTATCTTTATTTGAAATAAAAGCCATCTAAGCTTTTTTGGGTTAAGAACTCTGGACAGCACTTTTTGATTGGTGGATGGATTTTTTCCACCAATCAGCAAGAACAACCCAGGTTGTTCACCAAAATGGGCCGGCATCTAAACTTAGATTCTTGCATTTCAAATAAAGATACAAAGAGAATAAAGAAAATTTGATAATAGGAGTAAATTAGAAAGTTGCTTAAAAATTCATGCTCTATCTGAATCACAAAAGAAAATGTTTGGGTTCAGTGTCCCTTTAACTTGTATCTAAGCATCTTCTGACAGACCCCTGATCACATGACATTTTATTTATTATCTATTGACTTTCATTTTAGCCAATTAGTGCAGTGTCTGCCACAATCCACGGGCGTGATCACAATGTTATCTATAGGTTTACCAGAACTAGCTCTCCCCTGCTGTGAAAAGCAAATACAAAATCATGTGATTAGAGGCGGCCTTCATTGGCTTAGAAATTATCATATGAGCCTTCCTAGGTCTAGATTTCAACTAAGAATACCAAAAGAACAAAGCAAAATTGGTGATAAAAGTAAATTGGAAAGTTGTTTAAAAGTACATGCCCTATTTGAAACATGAAAGTTTTTTTTGGACTTGACTGTCCCTAAATTAAAATGTTCGATGGAACTAAAGAGAAGTTTGAGTACAATGCCACCTTAATGTGTTGGTTACTTTTGAATAGTATTCCAGTTCTATTGTATTGTGTTTTAGGTAGTCTTTCCTACAGTCACAGTATAGATCCAGTTGGGGATATGTATAGTCGCCAGAGCCAATCAGTGGAAGACGTTGTACCACCTGGGACTATAAAGTCAAAATTAAATGTTCATGATTATAAAATAGCATACATTTTTAAACAACTTTCCAATTTATTTCTATTATCAAATTTGCTTCTTTCTCTTGGTATCCTTTGTGGAAAATAAACATACCTATGTATTCTTTGGAGCAACAAGGGAGCTAGCTTAGTTTCTGCACATATCTGCTTCTTTTGATTCGCTCACCTGTTGTGTTCAGCTAGCTCCCAATAGTGAATTACTGCTCTTTCAACAGTGAATACCAAGAGAAATAAGCAAATTAGAGAACAGGAGTAAATTGGAAAGCTTTTTTATAATATCGTGCTCTATCGGAATTATGAAATAAACATTTTGGGTTTCATATCCCTTCAATGCGCTGACCTTTGTTTTCAGACGTGCAGCAGTATAGTAAAAGTACTGGAGGCCTTTGTTTTGTAGGGATATTTACATTATATATAAAAGCTTTTCCGGTGTGAGATAGAAATGACTAGACACATTTTAGTAATGGGGTCTGATAACATCCTGTGTATAAAACATATGTTCTATATCACCTGAAACCAGATATTCACATTTCCTTGATAGTGATAACTTCTTATGCTTCCTTCCAATGCTTCTTGTTGCAAGCGTATTGTGCACCTGCTTGTAGTTAACTTGTGCTGCGCCTCTCACGCCACATGGCAGCTTTCCCAGATATGAAAAAGTCATTTCTTCTCAGGCCAGAACAGCCATTTGCGCCAAACTTATTGACTTCCAGTGTTCATCAAGCAGACTGTGATGGAAAATGCTGCTAGGTACTGCTTAATGTGCAAACCTTTCTCATGTGTCTGCAATGAATTTACGTTATTAGCCTCTTGCTTTTTTATTGTGATAGAGAAGATTGTGCTTTTTAAAATTAATTTCTTGTACTATGAGTGAGCCATTAAGATTCCACCTTAAATGGATATTAGGCTGATAGTATACTGGAGCTATCAACAGGGATAGGCACAGACAAAGGCTGTGGCGGACATTTTCCAAAGTACAGACCTTAGTGAAGGACACCAAGGTACATTTGAAATGGAAAATCATTATTTTATAGTGCTTGGTGTTATTATACTGATGCAGATAACACAGATCCTATAACCAGCTCTCCTCTGGCTATACCCATGAGTCAGTGTCACTACTGTGTCATTATATAGTGCTGGGTGTTATTATACTGATACAGATACCACTGATCATATAACCAACCCTCCTCTGGCTATACCCATGTGCCAGTGTCACTACTGTGTCATTATATAGTGCTGGGTGTTATTATACTGATGCAGATACCACTGATTCTATAACCAGCCCTCCTCTGGCTATACCCATGTGCCAGTGTCACTACTGTGTCATTATATAGTGCTGGGTGTTATTATACTGATGCAGATACCACTGATCCTATAACCAGCCCTCCTCTGGCTATACCCATGTGCCAGTGTCACTACTGTGTCATTATATAGTGCTGGGTGTTATTATACTGATGCAGATACCACTGATTCTATAACCAGCCCTCCTCTGGCTATACCCATGTGCCAGTGTCACTACTGTGTCATTATATAGTGCTGGGTGTTATTATACTGATGCAGATACCACTGATTCTATAACCAGCCCTCCTCTGGCTATACCCATGTGCCAGTGTCACTACTGTGTCATTATATAGTGCTGGGTGTTATTATACTGATGCAGATACCACTGATCCTATAACCAGCCCTCCTCTGGCAATACCCATGAGCCAGTGTCACTACTGTGTCATTATATAGTGCTAGGTGTTATACTGATGCAGATACCACTGATTCTATAACCAGCCCTCCTCTGGCAATACCCATGAGCCACTGTCACTACTGTGTCATTATATAGTGCTGGGGGTTATTATACTGATGCAGACACCACTGATTCTATAACCAGCCCTCCTCTGGCAATACCCATGAGCCAGTGTCACTATTGTGTCTTTGTATAGTGCTTGGTGTTATTATACTTATGCAGATACCACTGATCCTATAACCAGCCCTCTTCTGGCTATACCCATGTGCCAGTGTCACTACTGTGTCATTATATAGTGCTGGGTATTATTATACTGATGCAGATACCACTGATTCTATAACCAACCCTCATCTGGCTATACCCATGTGCCAGTGTCACTACTGTGTCATTATATAGTGCTGGGTATTATTATACTGATGCAGATACCACTGATTCTATAACCAACCCTCATCTGGCTATACCCATGTGCCAGTGTCACTACTGTGTCATTATATAGTGCTGGGTATTATTATACTGATGCAGATACCACTGATCTTATAACCAGCCCTCCTCTGGCTGTACTCATGTACCAGTGTCACTACTGTGTCATTATATAGCACTGGGTGTTATTATACTGATGTAGATACCACTGATTCTTTATAACCCAATATCACTAGCAGTCTCTTGACAAGCCACTAACTTTATTCACACTGCATTTTTTTTTTTAATTTCTATTATTTAATCAGAAAGAAAGATAAAGATATACTAAGGTTGTGGTGGACACTGCAAGGGCTAATCACGGACACCAATGTCCGTGTGTGGACACCTTGCCTATCCCTGGCTATCAAGCAACAGAGTTCAAAGAAAGGCTGCTTTTTTTCACACAACTTTTTTTTATTTTTTTAACACTCCTAGAGTGAAGATCTAAGTGATAGCACAGGTGTCGATTGGTAAGTTGATAGAGAAGTATAATTGACAATCAGCTCCAACGCTTGTGCAAGTGGAGCTGATAATTTGATAGAAAAGAAAAATGCTTATTTAGCCTTTCTTTATTTTCCTTTCCTTTTTTTTTTTTTTTCTTATTATACATTATCAGCAAAATGTATCATCCTTGCAAGCGGACATGTTTGCAAGTAGTGAACCTGTACACCTGCAATCGCCACTTCCCATGCTGCAACACATGGAGAAATATAACCATTAATCAAGAGGTTTCTCGTGCAATGTAACCACCTGCTCCTGCACAACCAATTGCGCAAGAGCAGGGCATGTCAATCACCTTGAATAAGCGAGTGTCGGGGTGATTGATCTTGCTACCTCTGAGGTGGCAGAGAGGAAGAAGAAGCAGTTTCCGCTTCTTAAATATGTGGCAGCAGACTTGTTTATGTGAACCTGCTCCACATAGCCTACAAAGCTGCAAACACAGCTTCATAAATGTAAATATGAGTAAAAAACATTTTCTCTTTAAAAAAAAAAGCTATGTAAACAGGAAACAATGTCCCTAATTAATCTCCTAGTGGGGTAGGAGGGAGATACGGATTTTGTATCTGAAATAGCTGTTTAGCATTTCAATACCTAACATAGATAACATTAGGTAGGTTTATCAAATCATATTAAGGGGAAGCAAATTTATAGTACAGTGTCCTTTTTAAAATTCTGCCAGTAAGTTTTTGAAGGAATGCATCACCCTTTTTTATATTATTTATTTATTGTTCGCTCCAAATTTCTACCTTTTTGCAAATTAAATGCATACCATTTATTTGGTGCAGTTATAACAGGATAGTAATGAGGTGAGAGTAATTATTAAGTTTAACAATTTCTTAAAATCTGAAAAAGTTTTAAGCCTAATAAAACAGGGCTTGACAAATTTAAAGGGCCAGTAAACCTAGAAAATAATGTTATTTAATTCGGCACATAGTGCAGAATTATATAACATTAGCTTAGCGCCAGGTTGCTAAAGCAAATTGTTAGATAGATATTTAGCAAAGAAAACGGAACGCCGCTCCTGGCTCTACTGAGCGGGTCTGTTTTCTTCTCATAAGCGCATCTGGGCACGCGGTCTAATCACAGCCGGCCCGATCGCGCTATTAAACTCAATGTAGCTGGTTACCAGAGTGTGAGCGAGCTACATTGATTTTAATAGCGCGATCAGGCCGGCTGTGATTAGACAGTATGCCCAGATGCGCTTATGAGAAGAAAACAGACCAGCTCAGTAGAGCCAGGTGCAGCGTTCCGTTTTCTTTGCTAAATATCTATCTAACAATTTGCTTTAGAAACCTGGCGCTAAGCTAAGGTTTACTGGCCCTTTAAGAAAGCTGAAGAGCCTAGTTACATATTTTAGGAAATTGGCAAACTTAAGGGATTTGCTTAGTTCTGTTTGTATCCATTGTTGAAGAGTAAATATTCAAGTCTCATATGAGCTCAGGAGCGGGCATGTGTCTCTTATATTCCATGGCAGCAGTGTTTGCAGCATTGTCTGTAGCAGTGTTATACAATGTGCATACTCCTGAGCTAGTATGAGACTATCGATTTAGACTTCAACAAAGGATATCAAGAGAACAAAGCAAATTTGATAATAGAAATAAACTGAAACGTGGTATAAAATTGCATGTTCTATCAAAACCATGAAAGTTTATGTTTGACTTTCTGTCCCTTTTAATATGTATGTACAAATCTGTAAGCTAATCTAAAAAATAGGACTCTGAGGTAATAGTCTAGGGTCTATGATTTCCTTTCTCCCACTTTATTAATGGTCGATAACTTTTAATTCACATGTAGCGGTTCTTCTATTAAAAACATAGCAATGTAGCCTGCACTGCACGAAGTATGATATCCGTTTTGGCTTCAAGGATGGTACAGTAATTTTTTTTTCCTGTAAGGACTCAAAGGAAAAAAATGATTTTAATGGGACAATAAACACCTTGATATTTCTACATAAAATGTTTAGTTATGCATTGTAAAACAACTTTACAATACACTTGACTGTGGTTTGCCTTGTTGTCTGCAAACTCAGGTCTGAATTGGCTCCTCCTAAATGAGGCAGGTGGTGGATGGAGTTGCAGAAAAACAAGATGTTAATTTGTCTAAAAATGTTTAGATATGGCTGCTGTGTTATTCTATAGCAACATAACAGACTTCTTGTAATTACAAGGTATTTCCTTATGTTCTAGAAATAATCTTAGCAGCTAAGAAAGGAGTTAACTTATATTAAAGGGTGGGATGATTCACAAAAAAGATTGGAATATATTGATTAAATGGCAATTTGGAATGTAATGATATATAAAAAAAATAAAATAAAATAAAAAAATATATATATATATATATATATATATATACACACACACATTACACACATATACACAGACACACATATATACATATTGTCTTTCAAAAACGTAAATGTTTCTAGGTGGTGACTGTTCCTTTAACGACTCACGTGCATGCCATTTTATTTGTTTATGGAGATTAATTGTAGTCAGTTAACTCTTGGGACTTTGGAACGTATCGGGGCAGAGCTGTTGACAAGCTGCAAAAGGTGCATTGTGTGATTATAGATCAAGCCAGGCTGAGATGTGCAGATCAGTTTATCTGGGAGGGGCTGGTCCTGTTCAAACATGTTGCTTTGCCTGCAACTTTTCATAGGACACAAAAGGTGCAGGGAGATGTTTACCTCCTAGAATCAATGGGAATTACTTTCATGGTTAGACCATAGGAATATACAAACTTTTTTTCTTTTTTTTTTTAAAATGTTTTGTCCTCCTGCTTTTTTATCTTCATAGTGTTCTGCTGCTGATCTCTTGTGATCCGTCACTAGCCATAACCGAAAGCTTCTGTATAAGCTCTGATGACCTAACTATAAAATAATTGTGTGTACTGCACCCAGAATGGTTTGAAATGGAGCTTCACATATCCTGGGATCCAATGACAAAAAGAATATTAGTTTGGCTACCAATTTTTTCCCAATGTACAGAAAGTAATAATTGTGTGTGTGTATATATTTTTCAACCCCTGCATTACCCTCTCTAAACAAATAGATAAACAATCATAATAATGTAGTGCTGTGGAATTTTGAAATTTTAAAACATTCATTTCTGCTAATCCATAAACTTTGATGACTGCTTTTTCAGGAGAAAGGCAAGGGGCTTCACAAATCCTGGGAGCCAGGCAGCTTTTTGATTATTCTACATTATATTTTTATAACACACATTATTGCTGGCTCCTAAGTTTGATATAAATGTGTCAACTCCATGACAGACTACAAAGTTCCTGTGCAGAACACAACTGGCGATTTGTGGCTACATGCATATGCTGTCTCTAATATACCAGCCATATCCTGCTCATTATCTGCCATGTGTTGACTATAATAGCCATGTTGACAAACCCAGGCACTAGGGAGCCACTTGTGTCTTTAATATGAAGCCTTGGCGGCCTGGTTCAGAGTCCTCAAGACACTGAGGCTGAATGCTTTCTAGATCTTGTGTTGTATGTATTTAGCCCGTTTACAATGCTTAAACACATAGCGATATATTCCAGTGTTGTAGAAGAACTTATTTATTAAAGGGACAGTATACACCAATTTTCATATAACTGCATGTAATATAAAGAAGAATATGCACAGATACTGATCTAAATATCCAGTATAAAACCTTTAAAAAACTTACTTAGAAGCTCCCAGTTTAGCACTGTTGATGAGGTAGTCTGGGACACCTAGTGAAAGGGGCTGGGTAAACAAAAAGAGCCGATAACGTGTGTTTCTGGCGTGTCTGAAGGCTCGCCAGAAACACGGGCCTTCAAGCTCCATACAGAGCTTGATAAATAGGCCCCTATAGGCGAATTGTGTAGAAAAATCATTAGATAAGCTTTTGTAAAGAATTAGAATATACCCTACACTTAAAGGGACAATGTACAATAGAATTGTTATTGTTTTAAAAGATACGTAATCCCTTTATTACCCATTCCCCAGTTTTGCATAACCAACACAGTTATATTAATATAATTTTTACCTCTCTGATTACCTTGTATCTAAGAACCTTCTTCCAGCCCCCTGATCACATGACTGACTGTTTATTATCTATTGACTTGCATTTAGCATTGTGCTAAATCTTAAATAACTTTCTGTGCCTCAACACAGCCTTTTGTTGTGAAAAGCAATTTAAAAGCATGTGATTAGAGGCAGCCCCCAAGGACTTAGAAATTAGCATATGAGCCTACCTATGTTTAGTTTCAACTAAGAATACCAAGAGAAAAAAAGTAAATTGGAAAGTTGATTAAAATGACATGTCCTATCTGAGTAATGAAAGTTTAATTTTGACTAGACTGTCCCTTTAACTAGGGACACTGATGCAAAACTAACATGGGCCACCGGTAAAGGCTGTGACACACTGCAAGCAGAGCAGTGCGCAGCGTTACATGCGGCGGTGCGCGTTCAGTGTGTCCTGCCTTTTCATCTCTGAGCACTCTGCTGCGTCAGGTCGCGTAGCTGAGCGCTCAGAGATGAAATATTTGAACTTCAGAAGCGATGCCTCGCGCCACATCATTTTACAAAGTTACCCACAAGAATATACTTTAAAATTTGTGGAACTACCAAACTCATACTAAGTCACAGTAAGATTTGAAGCAGGTTTCAAAAAAGGAGAAAAACAAACAAAAAAAATCTATAATGCACTAAAATCTATATGTTATGTTTCTTTATGTTACATTCAAAACATTTTGGTGATGATTATGAAGTGTAATTTCCCCCCCCCCCCCCACAAAAAAAAAAATATTATAAGGGACATAAAACCCCAATTTGTTTGATGATTCAGATAGAACATACAATTTTAAACAACTTTCCTATTTTCTTCTATTAGCAAATTTTCTCTTAGTATCCTTTGTTGAAAAGCAGGCAGGTAAGCTCACATGTTTAAAACACTATATGGCAGCAGTTTTGTAAGAATGTTATACATTAGCAAGAGCAATAGAGAGCAATATTTTTCCTGTCATGCAGTGCTCATACAGCAACTTGATGATGTAAGTAAATTGGAAACTTTTAAAAATTGTATGCTCTGTCTGAATCATTCATGCTTCATGCCCCTTTAAAGTTGCTTACATTGAGTGTTGTCCTGTCTTGCAATTAATTAACAAAGTTTTGCTGCAATTGTTTTTATAGCCAGTCTGCCCCATCAGTTGCCATATCGTAAGAACCAATACTGACTTGTTACCCGAGTTCACTAGGTTTGCCGCTGCCATTTTGGTAGCAAAACTTACATTGCTTTGCATTATTTTATCTGATCATCTCTGCTGAGGGAGATAAGAAACAAATATAGCGAAAAGCTATTTTTCAATGCATAATGAAACATTTTCTATTACAATCTCAAGGTGTTCCACATTCCTTTAACATCCATATATGTGGTAAGTGTCCCTTTAAACACTTCCTTTGTATTTTCTGTTACAACTAAACAGACACGTACATATTCTGTGTAATGGATAATCTGGGGTCAATGCACCATGTCAATAATTTACCTTTACTATCTACTACACATAGCTCACTTTAGACAGCCATTAAATAGATACTATAGAGTAAATACATGGCAGACATAATGATGTATTCAAAGCAACTATTAGCCTTATATTTTTAATATTTAAACAAGTAATATAATTGTAAACATATGTCTACATATTATAAGTGTAAAGGGTTTATTTCTATAAAGTAATGGGAGCCGCCATGTTTGAACTAGTTTTCTATTTATCTCTGTTTGTGCAGACAAAGCTGTGTGGGATCCCTTTTTTGGACAGTCTCTTTTATTGCCTGATTTATATCTGTCCCTAATTGTCTTCAGCAGGCGAAACAGATAAGGGGCAACTTAAGTTCAAACATGGTGACACCTATTACTTTATAAAAACTCAGTGTAATTTAGAAAAACAATAATTTAAATTACAGGAAATGGGGAAAAAGGTAAATAATAAAAGTTGTACACAAAATTAAGCATTTTTATTATAATCTCATACTGTTTAATATATCTTTAGTGATCTCCTATTTCCTTATTATTTTATTTCAAGAAAATTCTGGGCTGTCACATACATTTCAAAAGATGCGCCAAGTAGCAAATCAGAAACGGGGTGGGAGCTGCTGCTCTTTCATTCAAATAAAGAACTGAACAACTTGTACTAGTTGATGGGCTCTAGATGTTTTGCCAAAGTCTTCAAAAGCCTGCTCTTAACCTTCAGTCTTTTTGTTAGGTGTTCAGCAAAAAACAACAACAAAACAGTACAATTTATGTAATATATTCCTAAAAACAAGGTTTGTCACGTGGCACATTCTTTTAAGGTAGCCAGGGGGTTAAAAGATGATGCAGAACCTTATTTAAATACAAATTTTTCTTAAAGGTTTGTTGATGGCGAGGAAAATACTTTTCTACTTCTAAGCACAATAGCCTATTCCAGATATAATATACAAAGAGCAATTTAGAAATAGGAGAATTAAGATTCTGCAGTTTTTTTTTTGTTTTTTTTTTAAATTAGACACTAACAACGGCATTTACATGGAACATATAATAGAGCACCTTTAAACAGGTTAAAATCTATTTGTTATGTTTGTTTTGGCATATGAAAAAAAGCTGTTTAAACTGATTTTGAAACAGGGAGTGCATGTGTGAGAAGAACTCCTCATATGAATGGATTTCTCACTGGCTGATAAGGACAACCCCCACAGCTCTGTTATGGACCAGTGTTCTTTAAGTTTCCACAACCTCATAAGAATGCTGGACTGCGTCACTTCTTGTGATGTAGAATCAGCTGTTTGACCACAAATTCCTTGACTATGCATGTGCGTCCCCACATTATTCAGCGCATCACCACGGTCCAGCATTCTTCTGGGGTCGAGAAATTGAATCACTGCGCATGCGCTCCACCACAGAAGCTAATGTCTACAGCGGAACTGCTTACTAACCAGACATATATACAACGCACTGTAATTCCCCCATCAACACTATTTTTTTTGCCTCCGCTTGGGGGGTTCAAGGGGGTAGCCCCGCCTATCCTCTGGCATCCACCCCAAATGAACCTTGGGGAATGAGGTTTACAAGGGGGGGTTGCCCCCCCCTTGAACACTGCAGACAGAGGCTAAAAAGATAGTGAAGATGGGGGAATTACAGTGCATCGTATATATGTTTTATGTGGTGACTTGATGAAGCACATTTGAACTGAGTGGATTTGCAGTAACACACCTCCAACAGCTGATTCCAGCATTCTTATGGGTCAAGGAAAATAATAGAACACCGGCACATCTTCATCAACATGAATATAACAAGTACTTAAATTTGGGGCAGGGACAGTAAAAATAATTAAAAACAAGTAATTTTTAAATACTTCTTTTTAGATGCAACAAAAGGTGTTTAGTGTCCCTTTAAATATGTAAAGGCAGTGGCAGTGTGATAAGTATAGGTAAAATGGTCAGCAAGCATAATATTTGTTAAATTTGACTCCCATAATGAACTGACTAGAAGCGGTTATATAAATCTGGCTCTTCCTCATTTCATTAATAACACTTATTTTTTTCTGTTCCTTGTAGGCCACCAAATGTTGTTACCACAGCAACAAAAATGAATTTTCACATAGACAAAGCATGTCAGTAAATCTTTAGTATTCGCTGTTTTAGTAAACTACCTTTCATGACTGCCTTTTTCATTTCCAGACTATTGACTTAAAGGAACATTATCTCAAATTCCCCATAAAATGTTTAAATACAGAAAAGGAAAAAAACAGCTATTCAATAATTTTGCCATTTCTAATCACTCCCCTATATTGTTTTCAGCGTATGCTTCATATTTATGTATGCTGCATTTAGGCCTTCCTTTTTACATGCTACAGTGCTGTGACATAGCAAAAAAACTGATAAAAGTGGCATTTTAAATGCTTTGAAGCATTTCTTGTAAGTAGTTATTCTGCTCTTTCTGCATCTTTTGTATACAATATGGTAATATCCATTCAGTTTTCTGGATGTTAACTCAGTCTTTACTCTGACAAAAGGAAAGAGGCGCTTTACGCATGCGCAGTAACACTTTAGCTAGGGGAACACTAGAACTTCTGATTGGTGCATCATACTTAAAAAAGATGAGAGATTGACACTTAGGTTCTGATGATTAAAACTCGCCGGCATGGAGGAAAACTATGCACAATTTGTTTAAGCATGATATTATAGTTGTGTCTCTCCTTCAAATCCAGAGCCTTGCATAGGAAGATTGAAGGGACACTGAACCCAATTTTTTTTTTCTTTCGTGATTCAGATAGAGCTAATTTCTAATTTACTACTTTTATCAAATTTTATTTATTCTCTTGGTATCTTTATTTGAAATGCAAGAATGTAAGTTTAGATGCCGGCCCTTTTTTGGTGAACAACCTGGGCTGTTCTTGCTGATTGGTGCATAAATTCATCCACCAATAAAAAATGTGCTGTCCAGAGGTCTGAACCAAGAAAAAAAGCTTAGATGCCTTCTTTTTCAAATAAAGATAGCAAAAGAACAAAGAAAAATTGATAATAGGAGTACATTAGAAAGTTGCTTAAAATGGCATGCTCTATCTGAATCATGAAAGGAAAAAAATTGGGTTCAGTGTCCCTTTAAGTTAAAATGTGCCTTTCTAAAACTATTTGAGGGACCTAACATTACTGGTAGTTTTGCAGAGATTTAGGTCATTAGGACCTTAAGCTGCAAAACTATATAAATATTTTTTATGTTAAGGAGAAAACAAAGTATGCAGATTCTTTTTAAAGGGAATTCTTGTTTATGTAAAGTAACATATTAAACTTAATTTATATCTTGAATGTCCCATTAGCACTTGGATCAGTCATGCAAATCGGCAAACAGCTCTGAACCTTTGGTAACCTTTTTGCTGATGTGCATCTGTTACAGTCATAACTAAGCATCTAGTACTAGAAGATGCCATTGCACCTACCTTCATAACATGTTGCTACAAAAATGGTGGTGTAAATAAAAATAATTTAGCGGCAATCAGCGCTGTTCTGTATAATTAATTCCAGAAAATTAGAAACTTTACATCAGTTTCAAATATTCTTTTCCATCCATAGTCTAGAGTTTTTACCAAGTCTCTGACATAATTATTGTTATGACATCATAGTTCAAAACTCTCCATTTAAAATGACACTAAATACATTGTCACTACAATATTTTTTCTGAAGTTTTTGAATAAACTAACATAATGCATAAATGTGTGGAAGACATCACCTTTTTGTTGTTGTTTTTCACTAGCCAAACTTCACTCGCCATTTGCCTTATTTGAAGGAGCCAAATCAGACTTGTTATTGGTTAAACAAGGCTAACCACTTTTATTATGTTAGCAACAAATCATTGTTTTGCAGTTTTTATCTTATCAACTCTGCTGAAGCCAGTTAGAGAGAGAGATGGTGCAGCTTTAGTCTTGGGAAGCCTGCTGTGTTATCAGAAATGGAAATCTCAGACTTAAAATACAAGAAAAGATATCAAATTCAATAATTAAAGGGACACTGAACCCAATTTTTTTCTTTTGTGATTCAGATAGAGCATGCAACTTTCTAATTTACTCCTATTATCAAATTTTCTTCATTCTCTAAGTTTAGATGCCGGCCCATTTTTGGTGAACAAACTGGGTTGTCCTTGCTGATTGGACAGCACCAATAAACAAGTGCTGTCCATAGTCTGAAGCAAAAATATGCAGGCTCCTTAGCTTAGATTCCTTATTTTCCAAATAAAGATAGTAAGAAAAATTGATAATAGGAGTAAATTAGAAACTTGCTTAAAATGGCATGCTCTATCTGAATCATGAAAGAAAAAAAGTGGGTTCAGTGTCCCTTTTAAACTATTCTGCAAGGTTTTTACTACACATTATCTAATATTTTAAATTACTGTTTGAAAGTGTTTGCTGTCCATTTAACTTGCATTTGTCAGAATATACCTGTGAGCTCTGCAGAACATATCCAGCCCCATCTCAAGTAAAATAAAACTGAATTTCCTGGCGTGCACTCATTTGATTGTGTTGCTTGCAGGGAAAATGTAATTAACACCAGATAAAAACCACAACTTCATTGTTTGCCAGGCCCTTGGAGGACAAATAATTGAATACCTCTTATTATAAAAATAACGCAACTGCCAGCATTTTAGTGCCACAAAAGCATCATGGGAGCAACGGGGAGTAGCACTTTTGTTTGTTTTTAATTGTATTTTTGGAAATGATAACAACTATTAGATGTTTGGGACAAGATTTGTTAACCTTTCTCTTCTTTCCTTAAAAGGAAATTTGAATGAATAAATGTCATGCGCTAATTCATTTAAAGGGACGTTTTACACTAGATTTTTCTTTGCATAAATGTTTTGTAGATGATCCATTTAAGAACATTGTGCTGATTTTAAGACTCCTAACTAAGCCCAACAGTACCAGATGTATACACTTGTTTAGACTACTGCAGGCTCCTGTTTATGTTGTCTTTTCATATGCGGGGGGGGGGGTGTTGCTCTCTTTGTTTACCCAGCCTCTCTAAGTGGGTTTCCCAGACTACCTCATTAACAGTGCCAAAGTGGGAGCTTCTTAGTAAGTTTTAAAGTTTTATACTGGATTTTTTTTATAGGTATCTGTGCATATTTTTCTTTATAGTAGTGTCTATTAGATGCAGCTATGTAAAAATTGGTGTATATTGTCCCTTTAACCCCTGCCAAGTGGGCAAACACTGGTATAGTACTGCTCTGGGGCTGCAGCACAATGTAAGGCAGAAAGCTGTCTGAGATTGGCAGCTATGTGCATTTGTACTCCTGATTGGCTCACCAGCTTGTTTTCTGCTTGGGTGCTTCAATGCCTTTATCCTTGTGTTTAAACCTTTTAACAAATTACACATAGACGTCTATCACAATCCGAAAAGTTTAATGTGTTTTTTGTTGTTTTGTTTTTTTAACATAATGCTCCATAAAGTCTTTGGGAATTTTAGTAGATATGCAGCATAATAAAGTATATACAGGTGGCTCTCGTTTTACAACGGTTCAATTTACACTGTTTCAGAATAACAACCTTTTTTTCCAGTCATGTGACTGCTATTGAAAAGCATTGAGAAGCAGTGCATTTATTAAAATAGCCAGTAGGTGGAGCTGTCCGCTTGTGTTGCAGCAAAGCCAAGCAAGCTGAAATTAATCAGTTTAACCAGACCTGAGCTATCGAGCAGATTTCAAAGGAACAAGATCTTCCTGTCTATAACTCAGTCCAGATTGGAATGCATAGAAAGAACTGTTTGCAGGAAAATGCAAGTGAAGTCTGTGTTGTGTGATTATTTTATTAGATTTATAATGCTGTTTAGCAAATGTTTTTGTTCATTTAACTTAGTTTAATTATATATTCTGTGTTGTGTGATTATTTTATTAGGTTTACAATGCTGTCTAGCATTTAAAGTCTTCATTTCAAAGCTTTTAAAATAATGTATTAGGTGTTACTTATGACAATTTTGAGAGGGGCCTGGAACCTAACTCTCCCACTTCCCATTGACTTACATTATAAACTGGGTTTCAATTTACAACCATTCCTTCTGGAACCTAACCCCGGCGTAAACTGAGGGCTACCTGTACATTTATTCTTTATTTCTTTATTTTTTTAAAATAGTTTGTGCTGCCGATTTCTTAAAAAAATTAGTATTCACATAATTTGTTTGTAAAGATATTAAAAAAATGTTCTGTGGTGCATTTACATTTACTATCACTTAACCTTTTTTCATATAACAGTATCTTTGACATGTTTAAGTTAGATATATAAATGTAACGTGCAACTAACATGAATTGAATTCCTGCGACACTGTGTGCTGGATGATAGGGACATTTCCCACAGACAATGCTGATTTATTAAAGTGAAGGTCCATTTTGATGAATTAGTGCCCGTTTTTTAATAAACCTATTAAAAACAAGGGCACTTTAATTCATCAAAATTTGACATTTCACTGTTTTCTTCAAAAACTTACCTTTTAATCCTGTCAGCCGCTCCAGCACTTCCTCCGACCGTTGCAAGCCGTCTTCGAGGGTCCAAAATGACGAATCCAGCTTCCTCCAATCACAGCGTTGCATCAGGCCAAGATTCCCCCGGGGGGGAAGCTGTGATTGGAGGAAGCCTGATTCGTCATTTCTGACGTCTGCATTGGCTTCCGATGGCCGGGGGAATTGATGGAGCGGCATTCAGGATTAAAAGGTAAGTTTTTGAAGAAAACAGTGAAATGTCAATTTAAAGTGCCCTTGTTTTTAATTGGTTTATTAAAAACCGGGCACTAATTAATCAAAATGGATCTTCACTTTAAGCACTTTTATGAAGACTTTTTCATGGGACAGAGACAAATTTTTTTGAGCATTGCGTACCTTTAACTAATTGATTGTTAGGCAACTTTTGAAAATATTGACCTCTTCTGGTCTTATCTGTCCAGCTCTCTAGGAGTTCTTAAAAATAAATAAATCTTGTAATAAAGAATATTTTAAACATCCATTAAAATATTCCCTCCAGTATTATTTAATGCATTTTTATCTTTATTTTCGCCTTGTTTCAGTTGTTATTAGTCACTGTATAAACATCTTTAAAACTGCCACTTTGCATTTTCATGCACATATAAGATATTCATTTACTTCCTCTATGAATCAATTTGTAAAACTGGTCTAAATAAATAATGCAGCGATCTTCCTATTTACTTGTGTACGCAAGCGTTTTATATATATATATATATATTCCTATAATTGCTGTGAGGACTCGCATCTCAGAAATGAGTGAATTCTGTGAACTGATTCAATCTGTTTCATTCTTATTCTGTATGTCAGAAGTTCTCATTTGATAGAACGGCTGCTCTGACTTTTTTCTTTGCGCGCAGTCCATTTTTAATGGATGTTTGTGAGTGTTTAGTTAGTCAGTAAAACGGTAGGAAACTTGAATGATGTGCTGTGACATGAATGACTGACAGGAAATCAAGGGTAAGTTGAGATAGCAATTTATTCACAGACAAGCTAGAACACTAAAGTGAAAGATTCAGAAGACTCATAAAACAAAACAAAAAACAGTAAACAAAAACCTGCTTACTTGACATAAAAGTTAAAATTAAACTTGCACGATTCAGATAAAGCACACAATTTAAAAAACTCTTGAATTTACTTCTATTGAGAAATATACTTAAAGGAACATTAACCCCAATTTTTTTTTTCATGGTTTGGACAGAGCAATTTAAATAACTTTCCAATTTATTTCTATTATCTAATTTGTTTTGCTCTCTCTGTATCCTTTGTTGAAATGTATACCTAGGTTGGTGGCTGCTTTAAGCTAGCTCCCAGTAGTGCATTACTGCTCCTTCAACAAAGGATACCAAGCGAATGAAGCAAATTAGATCCTAGAAGTAAATTGGAAAGTTGTTTAAAATTGTATGCTCTATCTGAAACATGAAAGAAAAATGTTGGGATTCATGTCCCTTTAATTCTCTTGGTATCCTTTTGTGGGAAAGCATACCTAAGTAGGGTCAGAAACGGCATTCAACTATTGCAACCTTGCTGATGATTGTCGGCTGTGCACATATGCCTCTTGTCATTGGCTCACCAGATGTGCTCAGCTAGCTCCCAGTAGTGCATTGCTGCTGTGGAGCTGGCTTAAACTGTTTAACCCTTTCCAGCGGTTAAACAGTTATATGCAATAAGATTAGAGCATTTTTATTTCTGTATTTTTATTTCCCTTTAACCCATTTCATTTTAATTAACCTATAATTGTGATCCAAAGGGCCCCGTGTATTAAAAGATGTGCGGACAGCTTCTCAAGTTGAGAAGCTGTCCACACGCCTTTGCTACATACGGGCACTGGATCTGTTAATCCGCTGGTTCATATGCAGCATTACATACTCCACTGAGTGTGTAATGCCTGCCCCTTCACTTGCTCGACCAGAGAAGGAGCTCTCGGTGATTTCTCTTCTAATGGCCGCTGCTTTTTACATTGCGAGAAGCAGGCTCACATGTGCGAGCCTGGCCCGCAAGGACTCCGAAGCAGATTACGCTGCTACGTACATACAGCCCTATGTGTTCAGTTGCAGGCTTTTTGTTCTATTTTTATAACCCTTTTATTAAATAGGACTAGATGGCTCATGCATTTTTTTTTAGGTGACATTAAAAACTGAAACACTGAATCTTGGCTACTAACACGACTATATAAGATCATATATAGCCACATTGATTGCTGATCTGTAATGCATAATAATCATATGTAAGGATTTACTATTTAAATAGCAACAGTAAAATATCCATATCAAATAAAAAAAGTCCCACTGTTTGCCTACATCATCATGTAAACATTACAAAGTTATACTGACCACACCTAATACCAAATGGTAATCTATACAGAGGGACACTTACCTATTCTCTGCATGTTCTCATTACAGCTAAATCATCACTTTAACTCTTAAAGGGACAGTCAACATCAAAATTGTTATGTTTCAAAAAAATAGATAACGCCTTTACTACCCATTCCCCAGCTTTGCACAACCAACATTGTTATATTAATATACTTTATAATATTTATACCTCTAAAGTTCTGCCTGTTTTTAAGCCACTACAGCCAGCCTCTTAATCACATGCTTTTTATTGTGTGACATATAGATAACATTGTGCTCTCTCCCATGGCGTTGTGCAGGGCCAAAATGTAAGTCAGTAGATAATAAATAAAATGTCATGTGATAATGGGGCTGTCAAAAGAGGCTTAGATTAAAGGTAATCACAGAGGTAAAAAGTATATTAATATAGCCATGCTGGCTGTGCAAAACTAGGGAATGGGTAATAAAGGGATTATCTATCTTTTTAAACAATAAAATCTTTGGAGTAGACTGTCCCTTTAAGAGTGTGCAGAGCAAACAATTAAATTGTATCTGTGCTGATTCTCAAGCATTGTAGGCCTGACTTTAGCTATGTGTTAGCCCCTTTGCAAGTGTTAAACACATGGGTATATGCAAGCAGCAGTGCAATAATACAATTCAATAAACGCATTAGAGCATTTTATTTTATGTCTCCTTAAAGGGTCAGTATGCACCAATTTTCATATAACTGCATGAAAAAAAAGCCAATGAAAGTGGCTGTATAGCAAAAAGAGCAGACCCCCCCCCCCCCCTCCTCTGCATATGAAAAGACCCTTTACACAAACAGGAGCGTGCTGGAGTAGGTAGACAACAGTCTACTTCTAAAACTTTGGGGCTTGGTTAGGAGTCTGAAAATCAGTGCAATGTTATTTATAAATAAGCAAAACTATACATTGTTACAAAAACATCCCCAGATGGGCTATATAAATAGATCATCTACAAAACATTTATGCAAAGAAAAAAATCTAGTGTACAATGTCCCTTTAACCAATAACAATGCTGCGCTTTCTATAGGCAGTGGTGGAACTGTATTATGTCTGATATTCATATATGATTCTCTGCATGACTAACAAATGACACGGCAGATGGAATATTGCTTCTGGCTCGTCTCCTGGTGTCTGCTCGTCCAACAGGCTAGATGGGTAGAAGACTCGCATCATATAGTAATCATAAAGTGATTGAACTTTGGTCACATAAATGAATGTTTCCATAGCTTTTGCAGCTGATGATGCAAGTTTTAATCAATTGAAAGTTAATTATTACATGGAAGAAGGGATAGATATAAAAATACACCACTGTAGACTGATTACTGGTTTGTTAACAGTGCAACTTATTCATCCAGATGGTAATGGCCTCAGAGCTTTAAAGGGATGTGAAAGTCGATTAAACTTTCATGGCTCAACTAGAGCGTGTCCTTTTCAATTTAGTGCGGTTATCAAATTTACTTCATTCTCTTGGTATTCTCTGGAAAAGCATGTCTGGGTAGGCTCAGGAGCAGTAATGCATTACTGGGACCTAGATGGGGATTGGTGGCTACACACATATGCATCTTGTAATTGGCTCAACTTTTGTTCAGCTAGATCCAAGTAGTGCATTGCTGCTATGGAGCTGACTTTGATAGGGATAGGAAAGTAAAAATTAAATTTGCATGGTTCAGATAGAGCATGAATTTTTAGGACACTTTTAAATTCACTTCTAGCTTTGTTCTCTTTGTATCCCTTGTTGAAAAAGAATATGCACATATACTACACTAGTGGGAGCTAGCTGCCGATTGGTGCCTGCCCACATTTGTCTCTTGTGATTGACTAACTAGTTGTGTTCAGCTAGCTGCCAGTAGTGCAATAATGTTCCTTCAGCAAAGGATAATGAAGCAAATTTGATAATAGAAGTAAATTGAAAAGTTTTTAAAATTGTATGTTCTATCCAAAGCATTAAAGAAAATTTTGGGGTTTCCTGTCCCCTGGCAACGGCTTATATGTGTGTAAACTGCAATATAGTGTAGTCCTCTCTAGCAGCCATATTTTTCCATGATAGCATTTATTGAGTATATGCTGGGGCATCCGTTAGGAAATTATTTTCTGCAGAAACTTTGCAGATTTAAAGGCCATGAAAGATGGAATTAGTGAAGTGAAGGTAGACTTTCAAGAATAAGTGCCGGGTTTTTAAAAACCCTATTAAAAACGGGCACTTTCAATCATGAAAGTTTACATTTCACCTGTTTTCTTAAAATACCTTTTTATTCTTGAAACCGCTCCAGTGCTTCACCAGCCCGTCGCAAGCCTCTTCATAAGTCAGCAATGGCGATTCCGGCATCCTCCAATCCCGGGGAAATCGTTGCCTGAGGCAACGCTGTGATTGGAGGCAGCCAGTTTTGTCATTGCTGGGTAAGTTAATCAGGAAGAAGCAGGCTGGGGCATCGTTTCAGAACGGTGATCCGATGTTTCAGAAGAAAAAGGTAAGTATTTTTAAAATCCGGTGCAATGTCAATTTTCATGAATGAAAGTGCCCCTGTTTTTAATATTTTTTTTTTTAAAAACTGGGCACTTTCACATGAAAATTGACCTTCACTTTAAATAAATGTTGCTTGTTATACTTTATGCAAATTAATTTATACTTTTGTTGGTCTTTCTTGCTAAATAAATATGGCGGATGTAGCGTGAGTAACATTTCACAAGCCTTTGTGAATACTCCGTGGGCTAAGGTAATGGAGATAACTACGTCTGTACAACTTATTCTCAGAAGGGAGAAAAAATCTAAATTAAATGCTGAAAATAAAATCTAGATTCCCTATGCAGAGAAGCCAGTAACACAACATGTACTACCCTTTAGCTATGAGCAAATATTGTATTTTCCATCCCTAAAGCATTGGAGGAGCAAACAGTACTTGTAAATGTGTCAGATGAATTTAGTGGGAAAATGACTTCGTTGTATAATGTGAGGTGAGACTGAACACCGCAAACCTCTCCTTTTTTTATTAGTAGATCACAACAACCTGCTAGATTAGAGGCAATTCATTATGATGGTTTCCCATTGTTGAATGTGTGAATTTCCAATCGGATAATTGTGTTACTTATCAAATCTGTACGCCGCCAGGGTTTTGTCCCATGGCGCCAGGGTAAAAAGGATTGTTACGGTTTGTAAATTGTGTTTTGTTAAACTCTCCAGAGCACCAAAGCATAACACAGCTCTTTCTATACGAACCATGTCCTTGCCTGCTGTTAAATTTTATAGATTGTCACTAAATTAAATTGCCTGTTGTATTAATAATGGAGAATCTTCAGTCACCAGATTTTGTGAAAACCCTGATATGCTCTGATGAATGTACAGGCAAAATGTACAGCTTCATAGTCACACATCACTTTTTTTTTATTTAAAGAAAAGAAATACTTGGAGGGATGTTTAATTCTAAACAAGGAATCTCACATACTGGAAATAGCTACTCTTGTATTATGACATACAGCATTGCTTAGTGGAAGGGACTAGGTAGGCTGGAATATGTTTTTAACTGGACTTTGTAGTATTTTTTTCCCTTTTTGTTTTATCTAAAATAAGTAAAATTTAGAATATATTCTATTTTGTGGGGTCACAAAACTATGGCACATGCCCCTTGTTAGACTAGTGCAAAAGGCTGCATGTGGCCCATTGTCCAGCAGTAGGTCACCCTGGCATAGTTTGCATGTGCAATTAAATACTGATGTGCTGAATTACTGAAAATAAATGTTTTAAAACGGTCCCTTTTATTAAAGGGACATTCAGGCAATTTATAGTATTTTAAAGGAAACCTAAGTTACAGAATATGCTTTGTAGCCTCTCTATAGATACTGATACAAGCACAATTTTACACAAGCAATATATTTTACAACAAAAATAACATATATTACAATTTATTTTAAACAATGCATAATGAAATATATTGCAATCCCAAGTCTTTCACATCCATTTTAAAGGGATATTAAACAGTCGGTTTCATTGTAGTAACAAAAAAAGCATTAAGCAGTGGCTTATACTTAATAGAAATCATTGCAATATCTATTGTTCATTATTTTAGAAGGATTTTCTCTTTAAATCTTTTTTTTTTTATTAACTTAATTTCTGCAGTGTCCTTTACTTCCTGTCCAGCCCCTCAAGGAGGAGGAAGGCTTAGCAGGAAGACAAACCTATAGTGTTTCTTTTGAAGCGTTGCTAGGAGACACCATAAAATAGCTCCAGTCAGTTTATAGCCCATGATCAGTACAGGAGAAAAAAATCATTGAAAGAAAACAAATGTGGTTTGCTTTTTTTTTTTACAGGCTGTTTCTTTTAAGTAATAATTGTTGTTACTAAAGAAGTACTATTTTATATCCCTTTAAGTTTTCACTTAAGTTATTACAATAACAGAATATTAGTTACTCTGATTTTATGTACATTTTGTGATGCCAACCTTTTTAAAACATGAATGATTATTTTAAATGTGTGTTATTTGGAATCTAAAAGCGCTTGAGCTAATATAGATTTTAGTAGTTATTCTTCTGAATGACTTTTTTCATTGTTAACAGATTTGATGCTTTAATTTACTGACGTGGCGTTGGGTGCTGTTTACTGTTCCATTTTTATTTATTTGTTTTACTGTTTATCTTATAAAAAGAAATGGGAAGCTTCCAAATCACAGCTGGCTTTCCATTCTAAGAAACATCAGAATTGGCTTTTAGTAATTGTTGTGTTTTTCTGTTTCTTTAGTTTTTAATTAGCAAACCCCTGGCATTTCATGTGCACATAACTAGTGATTATTTCACTTTGATAATATTTGACACTACAACTATAGGGCCTATTTATCAAGCTGCGTATCCCCTTCAGGCTCGCCAGAAACACAAGTTATGAAACAGCGGTCTAAAGACCGCTGCTCAATAACCTGTCCGCCTACTCTGAGGCGGCGGACAGACACCCCCTGCTGGCGGCCGATTGGCCGCAAATCTACAGGGGGCGGCTTGCACCAGCAGTTTACCAGAACTGCTGGTGCAATGATAAATGCCGATATCGGATCATGTCCGCTCGCACAATGTTAAATCAGCCCCTATGTGTATTTGAAATTCTATACTAACCTAGTCTCATATCTACATGGACAAATAGAATTTTTTTTTTATAAAAAAGAAAAAAAGAAAGAAATTTGTAATCTAAGACACTGCACTTTATTTGATTCGGAAAATGTTTCCTTTCGTTTTACTTTGAGATTAGTTCAAAATGGACCACAAATTATGAGGAACAAACGTCTTCCTATGTTGCTTTTCTAACTTTACATCTGGCAAGTGTTTGTGTCTAATTAATTTGCGTGCAGCGTCCACGTCACGCATTTTGTTTATGGATTGAAGCGCACTTGTTGTGCAGATGGCAAAACATCAGTTATTGTATGAAGGCAGAAAAACAGAAGGCAGATGCAGTTAAAGGGACGTTGTACTGTGAACTTTTCTCTCCTTTTAATGTGTTCTGAACAATGCATTACTTGCTGAATTGGATTAAATGTGTTCCTTTTTTTTATTTATTTGAAATAACTTTTAGCCTGCTTAAACCACCATCCATATTGAAAATATGAATACAGCTGTGCTAATTAAAGGGATAGTAAAGTCAATATTAAACCTTCACGATTCATGTAGAGAATACAGTTTTAAGAGAATTTCAAATTTACTGTGATTATGAAATTGTGCACAGTAGTTTTATATGCACACATCTGAGGTACCCGCTACTACTAAGCAAGTGCAAAAGTTCACAGTATGTATATGTATATCAGTCTGTGCTTGGCTGATAGCTGTCACATGAGACAGGGGGCCAGCAAATTGAAATAAAATTTTAAATTTAGAAAACTTCTAAAATTCAGAGCAAGTGACATTGCATTGATTTTTTTTATTAGGCAGTTGTTGATTATTCATTACTTATGTATTTAAAGGGATACTAACCCAATTTTTTTTTCTTTCATGATTCAGATAGAGCATGTAATTTTAAGCATCTTTCTAATTTACTCCTATTATCAATTTTTCTTTGTTCTCATGTTATCTTGATTTAAAAGAAGTAATGAAAGGTTAGGAGCCGGCCCATTTTTAGTTCAGCACCTGGGTAGCGCTTGCTGATTGATTTGCTACATTTAGCCACAAATCAGCAAGTGCTACCCAGGTGCTGAACAAAAAATGGTCAGGCTCTAAAGCTTACAGTACTGCTTTTTCAAATCAAGATAGCATGAAAACAAAGAAAAAATGATAATAGGAGTAAATTAGAAAGTTGCTTAAAAGTACATGCTCTATCTGAATCATAAAAGAAAAAAAATGGGTTTAGTATCCCTTTAACGAGTAAAAACAGCTATTTTAAATAAAAAAATAAACATGAATGAACAATTTTTCCATACATTTAATTCTTTTTTTTAAATAATTGCTTCAGATATAACAAGTCATTTTGAACAAATTAAAGAGACAGAAAATATTGGGGGTGTCATGATTCAGATAGAATTTTTACCAACTTTCTAATTTACTTCTATTACCACATTTGCTTCATTCTCTTGACATCCTTAGTGAACCAATGACACAAGAGATTTCTGTGCAGTCACCAACCAGCTAGCTCCTAGTAGTGCAATGCTGCACCTGATCCTACCTAGGTATGATTTTAACAAATATATGCCAAGAGAAAGAAGCAAATTATATAGTAGAAGTGTTTACGATTCTCTCCCAGGTTTATAGTCTAAAAGGTTGAATCCATCACTTATGTAAGTAGATCATATTTTTTTTTGGATGCTTAAAATCTTCTGCTGCAGAGAATGTATATGGTTTGTAACAGGTGCGTTTTATGATGACATTCAATAAAGATTTTTTTTTTACTCTTATACTTGCGTATCACTTGTAGCTCTTCAGTATTTCATGTATTCTGTTTTGTTGGTTTTCTGCTGGCTCGGGATATACTACATGTAAAGTCTTTTTGAGTTTTGTCGTTTATCTCCTCTGCTGTTCTGCTGTAACCATTTAGGGACAGCTAGAAATGAGCTCCTGCAGTGATCAAGCAATTATGGTGTAACATGTTGCAGGGTCACAGATCTGAAATCTCCAGTATGCACTGCAGCCTCTCTCGGATATTAAAAAAAAAAAAAGAAAGAACTTTTAGATTTCAGATGCAAATTTCCTGATAAGCAGCCAAAATAAAGATATAAAATAAACTGCATGCATTTTTTTTACTACACTTAATTTAATATTTTTGGGGAAATGGAACATTGAGTTTAATATCTCTATATACAATTGTCCTTATATTGTAGAGCTTATCTTACCCTGGTATATGTAGCAGAAATTACATGACAGATACACAAATATGCAGCTCTATACCTTTCTCTCCTGGGTATTTCTTATGTGCTCCTTCTCTTTCTCCCTTAAAGCTGTGTTTGACTGTCTTCGTGCTTGTTCATCTCTCCATGTGTGATATTGCACTTGCGCTACAGTTAGCGCACCACTCGTAATCTAGCCCTTAGTGTGCAGCTCATATAGTGTCTACTGGTGCCATTATCATTAAAGGGACAGTCTACACCTTTATTATACACTAATTTTTTCTTTGCATAAATGTTTTGTAGATGATCTATTTATATAGCTCATAAAGTTTTTTTTTTTTTTTTTAAATGTATAGTTTTGCTTATTTTTAAATAACATTGCTCTGATTTTCAGACTCCTAACCAAGCCCCAAAGTTTTATTTGAATACCGTCAGCTACCTTCTCCAGCTTGCTCCTGTTTGTGTAAAGGGTCTTTTCATATGCAAAAGAAGGGGGAGGGGGGGGGGGAGTGTCTTATTTGCCACTTGCAGTGGGCTTTCCAGCTACCTTTTCAACAGAGCCAAACTGACAGCTTCTAAGTAGGTTTTTAAACAGTTTTATACTGGATTTTTATAACAGTATCAGTGCATTCTATTCTTTATAGTAGTGTCTATTACATGCAGTTATATGAAAATGAGTGTATACTGTCCCTTTAACTACCCTATAAGGGACAGTATAGTCAAAATGAAACTTTCATGATTCAGATAGAGAGGCCTGAGGGCAGGTTTGAAAAACCCTGCTCTAACAGGCCAGAATTTCAGGATTACCTTGGGTGAGAGCAACTTGACTATTCAACAAAGCATAAAATGTTTTATTACTGCAAGTAAAACATTATTGCAATTTCTTATATCTGTGCTAAACCACCTTAAGGGAATACAAGCGTGCAGGCTACCCCAGTCTGCACATGTGCAAACAGAGTTTGTGCTGTATCTGAATATTAGTTTGTGATTGGCTAGCAGTAGGGTCTTTTGTTCTGGGGGACAGGGAAATCAGTGAAAAGAATAAATATAAAAAATATACTCATTTCACAAAACAAAGCTGCAGTTTTCATTGCAAAATGATTCTAATATATGGCGGTTTGTAATCATGTAGTTAACAATTCCCTTTAATAACTATGTTTACTAATCAGCTGATTATTTCACATGTGCTCCAGTTAAGATATCCTGAAAATCTGGTCTGTTAGGGAAGCCTGAGGGCAGGTGTGAAAACCCCTAAGATAAACCAGATAATTTTAAACAACTTTCCAATTTACGTTTATTATCAAATTTGCTTTACTTCTTCTTTTAGTATTGTTTGTTGCAGCATAAACCTAGGTAAGCTGATTTGAGCTCAGGAGCATGCACGTGCCTATCAGTCTATAGCAATAAACAAAGTTGCAAACACTGTGTCAGATGGCTATAGACACATGCTCACTCCTGAGCTCACCTAGGATTTACTCTTTAACAATGGATATCAAGTGAACTAATCAAAATTGATAATAGAAGTAAAAGGTTTTTCTTTTTAAATTACTCATTCTGTCTGAATTATCAAAGTTTAATTTTGACTTTCATAACCCTTTTAACTATTTTTGTTTCTGCTCAGTTTAGGGGATATTAAAATATTTTATACATTTTGAGATGTCCCTTTTACCCATTTATGCCGCGTTGATAGCAGTGGGTTTTAAGGGACAGTCTACACCAGAATTGTTATTGTTTAAAAAGATAGATAATCCCTTTATTACCCATTCCCCAGTTTTGCACAACCAACACTGTAATATAAATACACTTTTTACCTCTGTGATTACCTTGTATCTAAGCATCTGCAGACTGCCCCTTATCTCAGTGCTTTTGACAGACATGCAGTTTATCCAACCAGTGCAGACTCCTAAATAACTCCACGGAAGTGAGCACAATGTTTATCTATATGACACACGTGAACTAGTACTGTGTAACTGTAAACAACTTTCAAAACACTCTGAGCTAAGAGGCGGTTTTCAGCGGTTTAAAAATCAGTTTGAGCCTAGCTCAAATGTAATGATAAAAGTCAATTGGAAAGTTGTTTAAAATTGCATGCCCTATCTGAATCATGAAAGTTTAATTTTGACTAGACTGCCCCTTTAACTCTAGCTGCATGGTAACTGGGTTAAAGTACTTAATTAGATTGGTCACATTTATTTTGTTCTAAAATTAACTTTTTTTGGGGGGGGGCACAAAGTCACTTTGAACTTTTTTAACTTTGTTTGTTTTTCATGGCTGCACACAAGTGATTGAAAGAAAAAAAAATGTCCCAATGTCAAGTTGCTTTTTTTTTTTTTTTGTCTTGTTTTTTTCTCTTCAACAAGTTCCAACTGGAAGTTACAAGGCTGCTTCCAACAGCTCACAAGGCAGCAGTAGCAGTGAGGCCTCACTGCGTATGCTGTGAAATGTAGCACGCAGATAACAAAAGGTCACTGCGCTTTACCTCATGGGAGGCCCATGTCTGTGCAGAGAATTCAAGCCCAGGCATCAGTTTCTGGAGGAGGAATCAAACACTATAATCTCTTCAAAGAAGCCATTGTCACTTAGATGTCAGTTTGACTCATTAGGCTTCTTTGCTTTAGGAGGATCCATGCAAGCACTGTAGGTTTATTAGAGGGCTGCAAAATAATTTCATAATCCTAGTTTACTGATCCCAGACACTATTACTATATCCATGTGATTTACCTACTAAATGTAAGCTTTACAACATCACTGAGATTAAAGGCTGCCTGACAATGGAGACAGCTATCCATCTTGCCTATAAGCACCAAAGATGGTGTCTTGCTGTGATGTCCTAACTGCAGCCACTGCACTGTGTGAGTGAATAGCCCCACAACACCCAGTGCTTAGAGAGCTTTGTGTGATACCTAAACAAAGTGACATGCAGATAAAAGTAGCAGCAGTAAGGAAACCCTTCAAAGCAAAAAGAGAGGAGAGGAGGTACAGTATAAATGCACAGCAGAGGTAAACTGTATGCTTAAAGGGACACTGTACCCAAAAATTTTTTTTTCGTGATTCAGATTGAGCATGAAATTTTAAGCAACTTTCTAATTTACTCCTATTATCAAATTTGCTTCATTCTCTTGGTATCTTTATTTGAAATGCAAGAATGTAAGTTTAGATGCCGGCCCATTTTTGGTGAACAACCTGGGTTGTCCTTGCTGATTGGTGGATAAATTCATCCACCAATAAAAAAAGTGCTGTCCAGAGTACTGAAACCAAAAAAAAGCTTAGATGCCTTGTTTTCAAATAATGATAGCAAGAGAACGAAGAAAAATTGATAATAGGAGTAAATTAGAAAGTTGCTTAAAATTGCTAGCTCTATCTGAATTACAAAAGAAAAATTTTGGGTACAGTGTCCCTTTAACCCTTTGGCTTCCATTAATAGTGGTAAAATGTGGCTATACAAGAGATTAAAGGTAAAACAAATGTCTTGTTTTGTCTATAGTCCTTCAAAGGCTTCTTCTCTCTTTAATGCAAACTTTTACAGTTGTCTTACTCTTTTGATGTTCAGTTGAGAAGTGAGTTGTGTTACAAGATTATTCATTATTGTTCTCACATTTACAGGGTTATTTTAGGATATCCTAATGCTTTGGAATCCTAACTTGTATTGCTCAATGATGTTGTACTTCTGCAAGCCATCTGTGTCTTTCTGCAGTATAAACACACTTTTTTAAATGGTTCTTCCCATATCCTATCTATCTATCTATCTATCTATCTATCTATCTATCTATCTATCTATCTATCTATCTATCTATCTATCTCTGTATTTAAATACTGTATACGTTTGACTGTAGGTAGTCATGCTGAGGAGCTGCAATGCAACCCTTAGAAGGACACAAACAGTCAAGAGGGTGTATGTGGGAACAAATCAAAAGCCATGTCCTGAGTTGGGTTGCAATAATAAAATTATCTTTAACACAACAATCATTTTTTAAAAATAAATAGCATATGTTATATTCACAACAAATGTAATTCATTATAAAACATATGCATACAAATGTGTTCTGTTCTCTTGTTGAGCTTTGTTGAAGAGATATCTAGATGGTTAGTGGGCACATCTGGAGAACCACATGACAGGAAATAGTGCTGCCATATAGTACTGCAGATGTGCACATTCCTGAACATACTTTCCTGCGTTTCAACAAAGGATAACAAGAAAACAAAGACAATTTGGTAATAGAAGTAAATTGGAAAGCTTTAAAATTATATGCTCTATCTGCAAAATGAAAGAAATTGTTTTGGTTTTATGTCACTTTTAATTACAGCATTTAACATTTTCTGCTAGACATAATTAAACAGTTTTATGGGGATTAAATTTATGAGTTTAAAGGAACATGAAACCCAAAATTTTTTCTTTCATGACTCAGATAGAGAATAACATTTTGAACAACTTTCCAATTTACTTAAATTATTTAATTTGCTACCTTCTCTTGTTATACTTTGCTGAAAGGTTTATCTGGGAAAGCTCTAGGTTCTAGCTGCTGATTGGTTGCTGCATATATATACCGATTGTCATTGGCTCACCCATGTGTTTAGTCAACAACCAGTAGTGCATTGCTGCTCCTTCAACAAAGCATGCCAAGAGAACAAAGAAAAAATGATAATAGGAGTAAATTAGAAAATTGCTTAAAGGGACACTCTAGGACAAAATAAACTTTCATGATTCAGATAGAAACACACGCATGTAATTTTAAACAATTTTCCAATTTACTTTTATCACCAATTTTGCTTTGTTCTCTTGGTATTCTTAGTTGAAAGCTTAACCTAGGAGGTTCATATGCTAATTTCTTAGACCTTGAAGCCCACCTCTTTTCAGAATGCATTTTAACAGTTTTTCACCACTAGATGGTGTTAGTTCACGTATTTCATATAGATAACACTGTGCTCGTGCATGTGAACTTATCTGGGAGCAGGCACTGATTGGCTAGACTGCAAGTCTGTCAAAAGAACTGAAAAAAGGGGCAGTTTGCAGAGGCTTAGATACAAGATAATCACAGAGGTAAAAAGTATATTATTATAACTGTGTTGGTTATGCAAAACTGGGAAATGGGTAATAAAGGAATAATCTATCTTTTAAAACAATAAAAATTCTGGTGTAGACTGTCCCTTTAAAATTGCATGCTCTATCATCTGAATCATGAAAGAAAACATTTGGGTTTCATATACCTTTAATGTTCCTTTAATAAATGCTACCCAGGGTAGAGATCAATGAGCTTTGTCTCCACTGAAGAGTCCTCTGGATTCTTCATGTATCTAGGCCCTACAGATCCTGAATCCGGTAGCCCCCAGTTCATCATGGCTAGCACTTACTACAGAAGGTTTTCATTCAGCACACATAGAACATGTGCACATTATGTTAGTTTATCTTCAGCTCATCAGAGTTGCATCAAACCTTGCCGATATATTCAGTTTCACTATTTGAAAAAGAAGCTGTCATGTTTCTAAAAGTATTCATATGTTTTTCAGCCAAAGATCTCCGTGTCACAGAAAATCCAGGGTTAGCTCTGACACCGGCCTTATAGCTACACAAAAGACTAGCAATCTCTTCTTGATTATTAATGAACCGTACAGCCACGCAAGGGACAGGGCTTGTCCTTTGTTTGCTGTTGTGCGTATATGGCCACTGGGGAAGTGGGTGCTGAGGTGTCTGCTGGCATTTAGGAAGCTGATACTTCATTTCAGAATATCCTACTTTAATTATTCATCTAATCCGCTCTCCTGTGTACCACTACAGCGTGTTTCCAGTTTCCTAATATCTTGTTATGTTACAGTCATTTTCCATGGTCGTTATCCGTGTTTTATTACATTAATTAGCAAATAGCTCTGTAATAATGCCTTTTAATTTAAAACTAGTGGACAAATCTGACAATTTCAGGTGCTAAAATGCCTACATTTCTTGCTTCAAAGTACTTTATGAAGATTTTTGTTTTTAATACTTTTTATTTAAAAATGTAAAAAATAATGCGTTATATCCATGGATCAAGTGCTGACACAGTTCATTTAAAGGGACTTGCAAACACTACTGCCATCTAGTGTTTAAATGTGTATAACATTGTTACAAACTAATACCTACACTGCTTCCATAAAATGGTCAACACCTAGGTTTGCTCTTCAACAAAGAATAATACCAAAAGCACAAAAGTAAATGCAAAAGACTTTTTTTTTTTTAAATTGCTTGCTCTGTTTAAATCATGAAAGTTTAATTTTTAAATTTCAAGTCCCTTTTAATTAAAAAACAGAACATTTATAAATTTAAAATAATTCCAATGAGTATTATCTTGTAACCTGGGATAAAAACAAAACTATTCAGTGTGGCATTATGTAGTAGCTGGATGGGCGCAGTATAATATAACATTTTTTGTTATTTATAAATGTTACTTAAAGGGATACTAAACCCAATTGTTTTTCTTTAACGATTTAGATAGATCATGCAATTTTAAAGTGAAGGTCAATTTTCATGTGAAAGTGCCCGGTTTTTAAAAAAACTATTAAAAACAGGAGCACTTTCATTCATGAAAATTGACATAGCACCGTATTTTAAAAATACTTATCTTGTTCTTCTGAAACACCGGATCGCCGTTCTGAAACGATGCCCCGTCTGCTACTTCCTGGTTTATTTACCCAGCAGTGACGAAACCGGCTTCCTCCAATCACTGCATTGCCTCGGGCAATGATTACCCTGGGGGGGAAGCCGTGATTGGAGGATGACGGAATCATCATTGCTGACGTATGAAGAGGCTTGCTACGGGCAGGTGAAGCACTGGAGTGGCTTCAAGAAGAAAAGGTAAGTATATTTAAAAAACGGCTGAAATGTCAATTTTCATGAATGAAAGTGCCCTTTCATTGTTTTCAATAGTTTTTTTTAAAAAAACGGGCACTTTAACATGAAAATTGACCTTTACTTTAAGCAACTTTCTAATTTACTCCTATTATCAACCTTTCTTCTTTCTCTTGGTATCTTTATTTGAAAAAGCAGGAATAAAAGCTTACGAGCCGGCCCATTTTAGGTTCATCCCTGGAGAGCGCTTGCTTATTGGTGGCTACATGTTGCCACCAATAAGCAAGTGTAACCCAGGTTCTGAACCAAAAATGGGCCAGCTCTTAGCTTTAGATAGCAAGAGAACAAAGAAAAATTGATAATAGGAGTACATTAAAAAGTTGCTTAAAATTACATGATCTATCTGAATTGGGTTTAGTATCTCTTTAAGCTACCCTAAGCTAGGGATGGGCGAATGTTTTGCAACATTCAAAAAATGAAACTAATTTTAACACGTTGGTTCGAATCGAATTTCGAATGTTTACATAACATTCTAACATTCGATTTTCGAATGTTCGGTTTCGAATTTTACGATTACATTCGAAAATATTAGTTTAGAAAAATTTGAATTTATATTTGTAATAGTATTTCTAATGCTTTCTTTAAATGTAATACTGTATTCGAATTATGCAATATTCTATATAGAAACATTCAAAATATTATATTTGTATCTATTATGTATCAATTTACTAGATTCCTGCCCTACCACATGAACTGTTGAACTTCTGACTAGTATTTGTTAAATAGAATGTTAAATTCGAAATTTCGAATGTGGACATTCGATATAATTATAAACATTCGAATTCGAAAGTGACATTCAAAAACTGTAAATAGCATTTGATTATAGAATTTTTAAGAATATTCGTTCTTATCAACATTCGGATTTATAATTCGATTTTCGGTAATAACATTCGTTCTAACATTCGAATTCTGAAATTTACACATTCGCCCATCCCTACCCTAAGCACAAATTAATTGCATTTTGAACTTTAATTGAGCATTAAAAACAACTAATTTTAGCATAATATTGGCTATAATAATATTGACATTTTTATTAAACTCAGCTCGGTGACATTCCCATTAAATAGGTCCTGGGGAGAACACTGCTATTCATGGCAAGATAACTGTGACCGTAAGATGTATGAGACTGATGCCAAGGTGACAAATGCATGGTGCATACATGTAAGGTGAGGTAGTTAGTATCATCTTGGCATGTAGTCTTCGATTGGAATATTGCAGTTTCTTTTCATTCTTTTAAAGTAAGTTTATTATTGTATTACTTATTTGTAGTTTAAACCATTATTTTATTGTGCTTGAAGAGACAGCTTTCTTGGATAAAAACAAATTACAGAATTTGGATTTTAAAAGTATAGTCATGGTCATAATGTTAGTATAAAGAGCATTGTTTTTTAGTTATCAGTTAAAGCAGTGTGCTTAGAAAATACATTAAAACATTGGAGGCCACCCCAGCGATCTAGGAGCTAACCACACCACACTATTTTGTGGCCACCCAAATAAAGTCTGGCTCCTAAACTAAATATAGTAATATAAGTTATAATATTTAATAGCAAAAATCCTGCATGAACCTGAGCCTTTCTGGTTAGACAGGATGTCACAGTGAACAACTAACTACAAAAATGATAATGCTACAAATAAACACAGGGCATAATTCCCAGATGTGTGTGCAGAAACATGCAACATCTAAGCTATGGGATAATCTCTGCCATAGTGAGGAAGTAGCTGAAGCTATCACGCTGGCTGACCGGAATGCCCCAAGTTCAATGTGCACTTCTCTGCAGTAATGTGATTGTACCCAAATCAAGGCACAATCAGGAAGTACTGATCACCAGTGTGGAATGCACAACAAAGAGCAGCCAGAAACTAAATTTCAACTCATCCAGACCAGTTACCTGGGGATGGACACTGACATCTATCTTCTCATGGAATACCTAATTTTAATTAATTAGCAAAATTAGCAAAAGTTTTTTTTTCTGGTTAGAATTTAATTAAAATGAATATATATAGTAAATACAGACACAATATTGGAGTGATCTACTCCTCGGCTGCACATAGCCTAGAAAGGATCAAGCTACACCAAGTTTAAAATGTAGTTGTGGCTATGAGAAGCATGTGGCGGTCTGGTGCCCAGATTTGTTGAGCCCTGAGTTAAAACCAATTAGGGAAATATATGTAGCAGGATTAGCCTATATTGGTTACATATCAGCCAAATCTTTAAGTTTTTAAAACAAATTAACATTCTTATTACTGCAATTTGTTTTCAATTGCTAAATTCCACCCACCTTTTTTACCTTATTTGGAGAAGCCAATCTGAGCTTTAGTGAGCAGACAGCAAAGCTAGCCACTGTTGTAAACGTAGTGAATTATTTTTCCAATTGTTGTTTTAAAGCCAATTCGGGACAGATATGTAGCAGGGTTATAGCCCCGAATTGTCAGTAATGTGCATTTCAATTTCTGAGAGTTAGAAATTGGTCAATTTTCAGAGTTAATAACAAGAAAGGGGAGCATAATAAATAATTTAAATATATTGCAAAGTCGTTTCACTACATACAGTTGTATGCAAAAGTTTAAGCACCCCTGACAATTTCCATGATTTTCATTTATAAATAATTGGGCATTTGGATCAGCAATTTCGTTTTGATCTATCAAATAACCATTCCAGAACATTGTACTTGTTCCTCTGCATAAATGCCAGAGACGATTTTGAGCAGTGTTTTGGGTTGTTGGGTTATCCAGCTCCGGCGTAACTTCAACTTTGTGACTGATTCCTCAAAATTATTCTCAAGTATCTTCTGATATTGAGTGGAATTCATGCGACCCTCAACTTTAACAAGATTTCCAGTACCCGCACTGGCCACACAGCCCCACAGCATGATGGAACATCCACCAAATGTTACTGTGGGTAGCAAGTGTTTGTCTTGGAACGCTGTGTTCTTTTGCCGCCATGCATAACGCCACTTTGTTATGACCAAATAACTCAATCTTTGTTTCATCAGTCCACAGCACCTTCTTCCAAAATGAAGCTCGCTTGTCCAAATGTGCATTTGCATACCTCAAGCGACTGTTTGTAGCGTGTGTGCAGAAAAGGCTTCTTCCTCATCAATCTCTCATACGCTGAATTGTTGAATGATGCACAGTGACACCATCTGCAGCAAGATGATATTGTAGGTCTTTGGAGGTGGTCTGTGGGCTGTTTTTGATCGTTTTTACCATCCTTTGCCTTTTGCCTCTCCAATATTTTACTTCTGGCCTTAACAAGAACTGTGCCTGTGGTCATCCAATTCCTCACTATGTTCCTGTCAGGGTTTTTTCCCTGTTTTGTTTGCCATGTGCTGCTGGCAGCCATTTTACTCACCTCTCTTGCTGACTGGTGCACACTGTGTGATGCTGCTCATTTCCTGCATTTCCTTTTATGGCCAGACTGGTGTACATCATCCGTGTGAGACAGGATGCATTCTCAGAATTGTGATGTCATCACTTATTATTTAAAGGGCCTCTGTTCAGTATGCTTTGCCCTTGCGTTATTTAAGACCTGTTTGTGAGAGCTCCTGTGTATTACCTGGCTGTCTGACGTCCCTCCTGGTTCCTGTTCCCTGGCTTGTTCCTGACTCTTCTGTTCTCATTGTTCCTGATTCCGGCTCGTCTGACTACTCGCTTTGGCTCCTGGCTTGGCTCGTCTGACTACCAGCTCTGGTTTTGATTCCTGGCTTGTTATTTGACTTGTGACTTTTTATTATTTTTTGCTATTAATAAAGATGTGATTATTTCTTCTGTTAAGTGTGATCAGTCCACGGGTCATCATTACTTGTGGGATATTAGCTGCCCCCCTACAGGAAGTGCAAGAGGATTCACCCAGCAGAGTTGCTATATAGCTCCTCCCCTCTACGTCACCTCCAGTCATTCTCTTGCACCCAAAGACTAGATAGGATGTGTGAGAGGACTATGGTGATTATACTTAGTTTTTATAACTTCAATCAAAAGTTTGTTATTTTACAATAGCACCGGAGCGTGTTATTGCCTCTCTGGCAGAGTTTGAAGAAGAATCTACCAGAGTTTTTACTATGATTTTAACCGGAGTAGTTAAGATCATATTGCTGTTTCTCGGCCATCTGAGGGAGGTAAAAGCTTCAGATCAGGGGACAGCGGGCAGATGAATCTGCATTGAGGTATGTAGCAGTTTTTATTTTCTGAATGGAATTGATGAGAAAATCCTGCCATACCGTTATAATGACATGTATGTATATTCTACAATTCAGTATTCTGGGGATGGTATTTCACCGGAATTACTCTGTTAAAAGTACATTAAACCTTTTAATAGGTATTTATTATGTTAAACGTTTTTGCTGGAATGTAGAATCGTTTGCATTTTCTGAGGTACTGAGTGAATAAATATTTGGGCATTATTTTTCCACTTGGCAGTTGCTTGTTTTAATTGTGACAGTTTCGTTTCTCTCTCACTGCTGTGTGTGAGGGGGAGGGGCCGTTTTTGGCGCTCTTTGCTACGCATCAAAAATTTCCAGTCAGTTACTCTTGTATTTCCTGCATGATCCGGTTCATCTCTAACAGAACTCAGGGGTCTTCAAACTTCTTTGGAGGGAGGTAGATTCTCTCAGCAGAGCTGTGAGACTTATATATTGACTGTGATTAAAAATGTTGCTCTGTAATTTTTATGTTTCAAATTTAATTATTGTTACTTTACTAATGGGAACAAACCTTTGCTAAAAGTTGTGTTGTTTTTAAGGATTGATGCTATAACTGTCTTTCAGTTCATTATTTCAACTGTCATTTAATCATTTAGTGCTTCTTTGAGGCACAGTACGTTTTTGTTAAATAAGATTGTAACCAAGTTGCAAGTTTATTGCTAGTGTGTTAAACATGTCTGATTCAGAGGAAGATATCTGTGTCATTTGTTCCAATGCCAAGGTGGAGCCCAATAGAAATTTATGTACTAACTGTATTGATGCTACTTTAAATAAAAGCCAATCTGTACAAATTGAACAAATTTCACCAAACAGCGAGGGGAGAGTTATGCCGACTAACTCGCCTCACGTGTCAGTACCTGCATCTCCCGCCCGGGAGGTGCGTGATATTATGGCGCCTAGTACATCTGGGCGGCCATTACAGATAACATTACAAGATATGGCTACTGTTATGACTGAAGTTTTGGCTAAATTACCAGAACTAAGAGGCAAGCGTGATCACTCTGGGGTGAGAACAGAGTGCGCTGATAATACTAGGGCCATGTCTGATACTGCGTCACAGCTTGCAGAGCATGAGGACGGAGAGCTTCATTCTGTGGGTGATGGTTCTGATCCAAACAGATTGGATTCAGATATTTCAAATTTTAAATTTAAATTGGAGAACCTCCGTGTATTACTAGGGGAGGTTTTAGCGACTCTTAATGATTGTAACACTGTTGCAATACCAGAGAAATTGTGTAGGTTGGATAAATACTTTGCGGTACCGGCGAGTACTGACGTTTTTCCTATACCTAAGAGACTAACTGAAATTGTTACTAAGGAGTGGGATAGACCCGGTGTGCCGTTCTCACCCCCTCCAATATTTAGAAAGATGTTTCCAATAGACGCCACCACACGGGACTTATGGCAAACGGTCCCTAAGGTGGAGGGAGCAGTTTCTACTTTAGCTAAGCGTACCACTATCCCGGTGGAGGATAGCTGTGCTTTTTCAGATCCAATGGATAAAAAATTAGAGGGTTACCTTAAGAAAATGTTTGTTCAACAAGGTTTTATATTGCAACCCCTTGCATGCATCGCGCCGATTACGGCTGCGGCAGCATTTTGGATTGAGTCTCTGGAAGAGAACCTTAGTTCAGCTACGCTGGACGACATTACGGACAGGCTTAGAGTCCTTAAACTAGCTAATTCATTCATTTCGGAGGCCGTAGTACATTTAACCAAACTTACGGCTAAGAACTCAGGATTCGCCATTCAGGCACGTAGGGCGCTGTGGCTAAAATCCTGGTCAGCTGATGTAACTTCTAAGTCCAAATTACTTAATATACCTTTCAAGGGGCAAACTTTATTTGGGCCCGGTTTGAAAGAAATTATCGCTGACATTACAGGAGGTAAGGGCCACGCCCTACCTCAAGACAAAGCCAAAGCTAAGGCTAGACAGTCTAATTTTCGTCCCTTTTGGAATTTCAAAGCAGGAGCAGCATCAACTTCCACTGCACCAAAACAGGAAGGAGCTGTTGCTCGTTACAGACAAGGCTGGAAACCTAACCAGTCCTGGAACAAGGGCAAGCAGGCCAGGAAACCTGCTGCTGCCCCAAAGACAGCATGAACCGAGGGCCCCCGATCCGGGACCGGATCTAGTGGGGGGCAGACTCTCTCTCTTCGCCCAGGCTTGGGCAAGAGATGTTCAGGATCCCTGGGCGCTAGAGATCATATCTCAGGGATACCTTCTAGACTTCAAATTCTCTCCCCCAAGAGGGAGATTTCATCTGTCAAGGTTGTCAACAAACCAGATAAAGAAAGAAGCGTTTCTACGCTGTGTACAAGATCTGTTATTAATGGGAGTGATCCATCCGGTTCCGCGGTCGGAACAAGGACAAGGGTTTTACTCAAACCTGTTTGTGGTTCCCAAAAAAGAGGGAACTTTCAGGCCAATCTTGGATTTAAAGATCCTAAACAAATTCCTAAGAGTTCCATCGTTCAAAATGGAAACTATTCGGACAATCTTACCCATGATCCAAAAGGGTCAGTACATGACCACAGTGGATTTAAAGGATGCTTACCTTCACATACCGATTCACAAAGATCATTACCGGTATCTAAGGTTTGCCTTCTTAGACAGGCATTACCAGTTTGTAGCTCTTCCATTCGGATTGGCTACGGCTCCAAGAATCTTCACAAAGGTTCTGGGTGCCCTTCTGGCGGTACTAAGACTGCGAGGAATTTCGGTAGCTCCGTACCTAGACGACATTCTGATACAAGCTTCAAGCTTTCAAACTGCCAAGTCTCATACAGAGTTAGTTCTGGCATTTCTAAGGTCGCATGGATGGAAAGTGAACGAAAAGAAGAGTTCTCTTTTTCCTCTCACAAGAGTTCCATTCTTGGGGACTCTTATAGATTCTGTAGAAATGAAGATTTATCTGACAGAAGACAGATTAACAAAGCTTCTAAATGCATGCCGTGTCCTTCATTCCATTCAACTCCCGTCAGTAGCTCAATGCATGGAGGTGATCGGCTTAATGGTAGCAGCAATGGACATAGTACCCTTTGCACGTCTACATCTCAGACCGCTGCAATTGTGCATGCTGAGTCAGTGGAATGGGGATTACTCAGACTTGTCCCCTACTCTGAATCTGGATCAAGAGACCAGAAACTCTCTTCTATGGTGGCTTTCTCGGCCACATCTGTCCAGGGGGATGCCATTCAGCAGGCCGGACTGGACAATTGTAACAACAGACGCCAGCCTACTAGGTTGGGGCGCTGTCTGGAATTCTCTGAAGGCTCAGGGACAATGGAATCAGGAGGAAAGTCTCCTGCCAATAAACATTCTGGAATTAAGAGCAGTTCTCCATGCCCTTCTGGCTTGGCCCCAGTTAAAAACTCGGGGGTTCATCAGGTTTCAGTCGGACAACATCACGACTGTAGCTTACATCAACCATCAAGGAGGGACAAGAAGCTCCCTAGCAATGATGGAAGTATCAAAGATAATTCGCTGGGCAGAGTCTCACTCTTGCCACCTGTCAGCAATCCACATCCCGGGAGTGGAGAACTGGGAGGCGGATTTCTTGAGTCGCCAGACTTTTCATCCGGGGGAGTGGGAACTTCATCCGGAGGTCTTTGCCCAAATACTTCGACGTTGGGGCAAACCAGAGATAGATCTCATGGCGTCTCGCCAGAACGCCAAACTTCCTCGCTACGGGTCCAGATCCAGGGATCCGGGAGCGGTTCTGATAGATGCTTTGACAGCACCTTGGAACTTCGGGATGGCTTATGTGTTTCCACCCTTCCCACTGCTTCCTCGATTGATTGCCAAAATCAAACAGGAGAGAGCATCAGTGATTCTAATAGCGCCTGCATGGCCACGCAGGACTTGGTATGCAGATCTAGTGGACATGTCATCCTGTCCGCCTTGGTCTCTACCTCTAAGACAGGACCTTCTGATACAGGGTCCATTCAAACATCAAAATCTAACTTCTCTGAAGCTGACTGCTTGGAAATTGAACGCTTGATTTTATCAAAACGTGGTTTTTCTGAGTCGGTTATTGATACCCTGATACAGGCTAGGAAGCCTGTTACCAGAAGGATTTACCATAAGATATGGCGTAAATACCTATACTGGTGCGAATCCAAAGGTTACTCCTGGAGTAAGGTTAGGATTCCTAGGATATTGTCCTTTCTACAAGAAGGTTTAGAAAAGGGTTTATCGGCTAGCTCATTAAAGGGACAGATCTCAGCTCTGTCCATCTTGTTACACAGGTGTCTGTCAGAAAATCCAGACGTCCAGGCCTTTTGTCAGGCTTTAGCTAGGATCAAGCCTGTGTTTAAAACTGTTGCTCCGCCATGGAGTTTAAACTTAGTTCTTAACATTTTACAGGGTGTTCCGTTTGAACCCCTTCATTCCATTGATATAAAGTTGTTATCTTGGAAAGTTCTATTTTTAATGGCTATTTCCTCGGCTCGAAGAGTCTCTGAGTTATCAGCCTTACATTGTGATTCTCCTTATTTGATTTTTCACTCGGATAAGGTAGTTCTGCGTACTAAGCCTGGGTTCTTACCTAAGGTAGTCACTAACAGGAATATCAATCAGGAGATTGTTGTTCCATCCTTGTGCCCAAATCCTTCTTCGAGGAAGGAACGTCTTTTGCACAATCTGGATGTAGTTCGTGCCCTTAAATTTTATTTACAGGCAACTAAAGATTTTCGACAAACGTCTTCCCTGTTTGTCGTTTACTCTGGTCAGAGGAGAGGTCAAAAAGCTTCTGCTACCTCTCTCTCTTTTTGGCTTCGTAGCATAATTCGTTTAGCTTATGAGACTGCTGGACAGCAGCCTCCTGAAAGAATTACAGCTCATTCCACTAGAGCTGTGGCTTCCACTTGGGCCTTTAAGAATGAGGCCTCTGTTGAACAGATTTGCAAGGCTGCAACTTGGTCTTCGCTTCATACTTTTTCCAAATTTTACAAATTTGACACTTTTGCTTCCTCGGAGGCTATTTTTGGGAGAAAGGTTCTTCAGGCAGTGGTTCCTTCTGTATAAAGAGCCTGCCTATCCCTCCCGTCATCCGTGTACTTTTGCTTTGGTATTGGTATCCCACAAGTAATGATGACCCGTGGACTGATCACACTTAACAGAAGAAAACATAATTTATGCTTACCTGATAAATTCCTTTCTTCTGTAGTGTGATCAGTCCACGGCCCGCCCTGTTTTTTAAGGCAGGTAAATATTTTTAAATTATACTCCAGTCACCACTACACCCTTGGCTTCTCCTTTCTCGTTGGTCCTTGGTCGAATGACTGGAGGTGACGTAGAGGGGAGGAGCTATATAGCAACTCTGCTGGGTGAATCCTCTTGCACTTCCTGTAGGGGGGCAGCTAATATCCCACAAGTAATGATGACCCGTGGACTGATCACACTACAGAAGAAAGGAATTTATCAGGTAAGCATAAATTATGTTTTTTGCTCTTCTCGTCTCAGTCTGATTCCTGGCACCCTAACAGTTCCTCACATTGGACACTGACAGCTTAAATCTCTGTGATAGCTTTTTGTAGCCTCCCCCTAAACCATAATGTTAAACAATCTTTGTTTTCAGGTAATTTGAGAGTTGTTTTGAGGCCCCCATGTTGCCACTCTTCAGAGGAGAGTCAAAGAGAAGAACAACAACTTGCAATTGGCCACCTTAAATACCTTTACTCAGGATTGGATGCACCTGTCTATGAAGTTCAATGCTTAATGGGCTCACCAAACCAATTGTGTGTTCCAATTAATCAGTGCTAGGTAGTTACAGGTATTCATATCAACAAAATGACTAGCCCAAATTTATGCACCTATCTAATTTCGTTTTGATGCATATTGCACGTTTTCTGTTAATACAATAAACCTCATTTCACTACTGAAATATTACTGTGTCCTTCAGTTATTTGATAGATCAAAATGAAATTGCTGATTAAAACACACAATTAATTTATAAATGAAAATCATGGAAATTGTCAGGGGTGCCTAAACTTTTGCATACGACTGTATACCTAAATTTTTTTATACCAAAATGTCAATGTGTTTAATTTTTTTTTAACCCACCCTGTAAGGTAACACTGTTGAGAATGTTACAACTGTTGCAGTTTAGCAAGAGGACTCAATCTTCTTTACCTTTAAAATCTGTTGAGTGTTCCCTCCCACTTGGCATGTTTCTGTTATAATGGGCTCTTATGTTTCCAGTTTTAAAAAAAAAAAAGCAAACAAAAACAGCCTTTTAAAATAAGTACACAGATGTGATACATAATATGCTTTTTTCAGCCTCATCCATTTACTGGTCAGTGCTTGAAATATCTCCTGGTATCATAATATTCACTATTTCCACACAGATGTGCTAAACCCTTTAGAGGCATTTGCTTTTGTTTTAAACCTATTGTGTTTATTGAATAGGACAATGGATTATATACAGTACTGTGTTAGTTATTAACAGAGTTTAAGAATAATTACCCTTGACACAGGGGCACATAAATACTACTTGAGGTATATTTAATTCACCTGCTATTAATATTTAGCTTGTACTGGCTACACTAATCCTATATTTCTATGCACTTATGAAGTCATACATGGTAATTTTGCACTTGATGCCTAAGTTTTAATCCAGTAGCTTTTTTCTTTCATGTAAAACATAACCAAGTGTTAGATTTAATAGTAAAATCAATATGGAGTGGATTGTTATTACGCTTCGTCAAGTCTTTTATATTTCTCATACGGAGAGAGAAGCGCTCTACCTCGGCACTGAAGAAACGCAGAGTTTTTCTGCTCACACAACACCATGGTATCTCTGCTTAGATGGAAATGTTGACATGTTTAGCCATAGCTTTATAATTTATCTCAGTGGTGAATCTCTTGCCTATATAAATTGCTGAAAGAAATCCAATTGTTTCCTGTAATCAATTTTAAAAACAAAAGTTTAAAGGGACATAAATGTGTAAAATAGAAAATACAGGTAGAAAACCCTTTATCCAAACTGCTTGGGACTGAATAGGTTTGGATCTTGTCTCGTAATAGTATGGATTTAAGAATATTTGAATATCTGCATCTGTAAAATGGTACAGTTTGGAGAGGGGATGGAACCAAGTGTAAGCATAGCAACAATATATTATGTCATTTAGGAAATAATTACATGTAACTTAATGGTAGTTTTATATAAATTTTTTATGTTTTTGTATACATAGTACCCTCAGAAAGATAATAGTTGTTATTTTAAATAAATATAGGCTATTTGCATTTTAAAACACAAAAAACAAACCAAAGACACAGGCAGAGAGTATTGTAGCTTACAGGTTGGGAAAAATGAGTAATTTTTGATCATTTTATTTAAAAAAAAAAAAAATGAATGAATTAAGAAGTTTGAATTTCAGAATAAGTTTGGATTTAGGAATTCCGGATTTTGCGACCTGTAATGTGTTAGGGAATTGTATCATGGCTCTTTTGCTGCAATTTACTGTAACTGTGTGTTTAACCCCTGCAAATAGTTTAGACATAATTAAAATCAGCTCCAAAGTAGCAATGCATTACTGGGATGTAGCTGAACACATCTGGTGAGCCAGTCACAAGAGGCATATGTGTGTAGCCACTAATCATCAGCTAGCTCCCAGTAGTGCACTGCTGCCCCTGAGCCTGCCTAGGTATACTCTTCTTCAACAAGTGATACCAAGAGAATGAAGCACATTTGATAATAGAAGTGAAGTGGAAAGTTGTTAAAAATTGCGCATGAAAGTTTGTTTGACTTTACTGTCCCTTCTAAGTATTATGGATAATGGGCCAACTATTCAGCCTGCTGTTGCTGACAAATCTGCAGCCTTTTTCACTTCCATGATTAAATAAATTGTATTTATAATAATATATAAAATGTAATGAGTACTCCTATATATATGTGTGTGTATATATATATATATATATATATATATATATATATATATATATATATATATATATATATATATATATATATATATATATATATATATATATATATATATATATATATATATATAGTTTATATTATGCAGATTCAGTTCTACACTCAGGGTCACCAAATCTGTTTTAAATTTAGGAGCCAGTAAGACTATTATAGGAGCTAGATATACTTTTAAGAGCCAGGAAGTGGCATTTTTATACAAAGTGTATGGAGAATAACCCAAATCTTAGGAGCCAGAAGTAAAATTTTAGGAGCCAGTGGCTACCTGGCTCCTGGGTCTCTCTTCTACACTAAGAGTGAATGACTGTTATTTACTATATTGTAGTAATCTAATAGCCCATATACAAGTTTTGAAAAAAGCAAAACATTTCTTTATTTTATATATACCTTTTTTTCTTTTTTAGCTTCTGCAGAGAGAATAGTGAGGAAGTTTGAAATAGATGGAGTTGCTCATTACACAACGTTGCTGCTGAGCCAAGATGGAAGCACCTTGTATGTGGGAGCACAAGAAGCCATATTCTCACTGAACAGTACAGATTTCTTGTCTGGCCGTGAAGCCCACGCGCAGGTAAGCGTTTCCACCTCATCTAGTCACAGTGCGACATAAGTATTGCACCTCCTCTCACAATAAAGGTGTGGTGTTTTTTTGTTTTTAACAGCTCACATGGAAAGCAGATGATGAAAAGAAAAGGGAATGTGCCCTTAAAGGAAAAGATCCTCAGGTAAGTCTTCTTAAACATAACCTCAGATAAAAGTACCATTATAGATTCCTGCTGTCCTGGCACTTGCTCAGTCCGCTAAATTATCTTTCCTTTTTCATAAAAATTTTAAAACATGGTAAAAGCTACATACCATAATCTTCATATTGCCAGCTCTTAAATGCACATGCAAAATTGCACATACAACAAAATGGCTATTTGCTAATGAAACAGCTCTATAATAGTGGATAACTCATGTCTACTGAACAACCATGTTGCCATTAAAGGGACATAAAACCCCAAAGAAAAATTATGGGTTTAATGTCTCTTTAAAGTGGGGGGGGGGTACTGTTAGTAGGATCTGGATTAAGCCAAAGGGTTAATAAGATCCCTGCTAGATTGACAATATTTCAAGGTCTAACTTGCTATGTTGTCACCCCTGGCAACAGTTTAAGTTGCTCTTTTGACACAATGGTAATCTGTAGCTGTTGACCTCATAACCGTACATTATGCGCCCTTCATAACCCCCATATGTACAACTTTATAAGATTTGGCTCCAGCAGGTAGAGATGTCAGTGCGCTTGTGCTTTGTGTTAACTATGACCAGAAAAAACAGTTTTGTGTAGAAATATAGTAACATAACTCATATTTTTTTTTTCCCCCCCCAGAGAGATTGTCAGAACTACATCAAGATCCTTTTACAGCTAAACAGCACACACCTATATGCTTGCGGGACATATGCCTTCAGCCCCACCTGCACTTACATTGTAAGCACTACAGCTGCTCGACCAAGTGAATGTGTAGCAGAAAGGAAATAATCCTACACACCCTGTACAGGCTATGCTAATGTTTCTGGGGATTAATTTACATAATGTCATTATTAAAAGGGATAGGCATGTAGTGATTTGCTTTTTTTGCTTTGAAAATATTGATTTATAAATAATGACCTATTGTGTTTATACACAGAAGTGACGACAAGTAATCACTGCACTTTTTTTTGTGAAAATGAGGAGGCATTTACACACATGCTCCATATTAAAACACCCACACATACACACGCACCACATTACATACACATGCTTCATATCACACACTCACACGCTTCATATCACAAACCCACAAATACATTAGCACCGTATCACATACACATACTACATATCATACAAACACACACACACACATACATACACACCGCATCACATAGACACGCTTCATATCACACACCCACAAATACATTAGCACCGTATCACATACACATACTACATATCACACACACATACATACACACCGCATCACATACACACGCTTCATATCACATACCCACAAATACATTGGCACCGTATCACATACACATTCTACATATTACACAAACACACACATACATACACACTGTATCACATACACATGCTTCATATCACACACTCACACGCTTCATATCACAAACCCACAAATACATTAGCACCCTATCACATACACATACTACATATCACACACACACATACATACACACCGCATCACATACACACGCTTCATATCACACACCCACAAATACATTAGCACCATATCACATACACATTCTACATATTACTCAAACGCACACACATACATACGCACCACATTACATACACATGCTTCATATCACACACCCACAAATACATTAGCACCGTATCACATACACATACTACATATCATACAAACACACACACACATACATACACACCGCATCACATACACATGCTTCCTATCACACACCCACAAATACATTAGCACCGTATCACATACACATTCTACATATTACACAAACACACACACATACATACACACTGCATCACATACACATGCTTCATATCACACACACCCTTCATATCACACACCCACAAATACATTAGCACCATATCACATACACATACTATATATCACACAAACACACACACATACATACATACACACCGCGTCACATACACACGCTTCATATCACAAACCCACAAATACATTAGCACTGTATCACATACACATACTACATATCACACACACACACATACATACACACCACATCACATACACATACTACATATCACACACACACACCATATCATACGCACCGCATCACATACACATGCTTCATATCACACACACATACATACACACCATATCACATACACATACTACATATCTCACACACACACATACATACACACCACATCACACACACACACACACACATACATACACACCATATCACATACACATACTACATATCACACACACACATACATACACACCGCATCACACACACACATACATACACACCATATCACATACACATACTACATATCACACATACATACACACCGCATCACACACACACACATACATACACACCATATCACATACTACATATCACACACACACACACACACATACATACACACCGCATCACACACACACACATACATACACAACATATCACATACACATACTACATATCACACACACACACATACATACACACCACATCACATACACATGCTTCATATCACACACACACACACACATACATACACACCACATCACATACACATGCTTCATATCACACACACACACATACATACACACCGCATCACATACACATGCTTCATATCACACACACACACACACACACACACATATACATACACACCATATCACATACACATACTACATATCACACAAGCACACACATACATACACACCACATCACATACACATGCTTCATATCACAAGCCCACACACACCATATCATACGCACCATATCACACACATACGCTCCATATCATCAAGACCCACACATAAGCAGCACACCACATCACACAACCACACATACATACACGCCACATCACAGAGCCAAACATACGTACACACCACATAACACACACAATACACTGTGTCACCACTGCATATTTAGTGAATGTTTTTAGAGATCGGGAATAATGAGGGAACAGCCATGCTGTTAGTCTTACTTGCCTTTCCTCACTAGAAATATAGCTTGTAGTTAAGCTTCTACCTCACCCACGCGCTACTTGATAAACTACACCACATGATTATCAAGTAGCTTATACTTAAAAATGCACATCTGGCCACTGCCATACTAAATTTTCTATTGTCTCCAGTGGGAGTTGTCTGCCTTAGCGTCATGCCGACATTTATTACAGCTTAACATAAGCCTCTCATCACCTAAATATTGTAGGTTTATTAAGATTATAAAAGGTATACAATAATGTTTAGATCAGGTTTAATTCTTTGTAACTTTAAGCTTCTTTAGGAACAAACAATTCAGTCCTGCAGTTTTTATCATTTTGGGATGATCCCCCCCCTTTAACAAATATACCAGCTATATTAAAAATGTACACTTTTTTTTTAAATTTCAGAATTATAACAATAGTTTGCCTTGCCCTTAGGAGACCTTCATGAAAACATTACTCTGTAAAGCAGGGGTGCTTAACCTTAGTGCTTCAGACGTTTTGGAATTACATTTCCCATGGCATAAGCTGGATGAGCATCATGGGAAATATAGTTTCAAAACCTCTGGAGCACCAAGATTGAGCACCCCTGCTGTAAAGCAATATTATCTTTAATGCAGAAGAACACATGATGACGTCCTGAGGAGAACCATCATATTGACATAAACACTTAAATGAAATAATTACACTGGTATAATAAAGAGTTTTATAGTAGTGCCTATGAATAAAGTTAATAGACGACATTTTGTAGGTGATGATCTTTGTGTTAGCGTCCATTTAGTAATTAAGCATTTTATATTACAATCCAAAGTGTTTACTTTCCCTTTAAAGGGATATTATACTGTAAAAAGGACATACTCTAATTTGTTAGACCACACAATTTTTGCATTACTGATCCTAGCTGTGTGTTTATCCCTAGTTAAAACATGTTGATTGGCAGCTGTGTGCAACTGTGGCTCTTGATTAGTTGATTAGTTGAACGGCCATAGGAGTTGGAGTTCTTTCAGCTTCCAAGCAAGATTTACCTGTATTTTGGCCAAGATCTAAAATGCAAATGTACGCCCTGTAACAAATCAGAACATGGCATTTTTATGAAAATGTCCCTTTAAGTGAACATATCCTGTTCATATGAAGACTTCCAGCAATACAAATATTTCTATACACACACAATCCAAATTATAAATATATGCACAGATGCCCAGAGGTACTTAGATAAATATATAGTCAATGTAAGCACACAGACAAAACAAGTAATGTTTGCCTCATCCTTTCCTGCAGGGAAACCAATTAAAAAAAAAAAAAAAAAAAAAAAAAAAACACAGAAAATTTACAGATAATAGAAATGTGTCCTAGATTTTGGTGAACATGGTAGTGATAGAAAACATAAGCGTCTCTGTACAAGAGAAAACCATATAACAAGTAATGCATACTACTTTTGATAGCAATTATTTTCCTTCATATATTTTAATAATGATCTAATTAGGTCTTTAGATGTTTTTCTTCTTAAAAGAGAAGAGTTCACAGCTGCATTCATTACTTTTGGGAATTCAGAACCTGGCCCCAGGAGGAGGCAAAGACACCCCAGCCAAAGACTTAAATACCTCCCCCACTTCCCTCATCCTCCAGTCATTCTTTGCCTCTCGTCACAGGAGGTTGGCAGAGAAGTGTACAGAAGTTTGAGATAGTGTCTTATGGAGGGTAGTACTCTTCGCAATGGGACTGGAGTTTTAAGTAATCCTTTCAGCCTCTCAGTGAGAGCATGGATGAAAGATGAGTCCGGAGATGCAGGGAGAGTTTTCCTGCGAACCCATCCCGACTCATATTTACAGCTCCTTTGGTAATCAGCTTTGACGAGTTTCGCTGCCTACCTTTCTTCACTCAAGTCCATGTAAGAAGCGAGGCTACTATCTGTCACACTGGAAGGGCTGTGTTCCTGTTCCATGGCGTAGATTCCGGTAAGATCGTTTAATTTTATTTCAATATGTGAATGTAATGTTAACGAAATAAGGTAGGGTCCCTTTTATCTTAATAAGGAATCATGGGTTAATATCTCCTGAGGGGGGTTATTGAACAGGGGGACTTTTAATCATGTTTGTTATATGGTTCTATCTGCAAATGTGTAGCTTTACTTAGGCTCACAGTCTTTACGGAACATAACAGCCTTCTTTTAATTACGCAATCTTTCCAGATTACGCACCCTTTTGTGACTGGCACGGTGCAACTCGTGACAGGTGCGGTTAGGTTGTTTTTAACTTCGGTATACTGACTGTGTGCGACCGAGAGAGTCTAGCTCGTAGCTTGTCTGGTTCACAGGAGGTGGTGAGTGCCCCAGCCATTGGTGGTGTCAAAGGGTGCCGGTTAGTTTTATCTTTTTGTAATCCCAAGAGTCTGCCGTACTCTCTTCTTTTGAGTTTGGGAGCTTAGAGTGCATTGAGCCATCCACCTCAGTTTCTATGACCCGTGAGGCGCATGCCCAAGACCCTTTCCCGGATACGCACGCAGATGTCCCTAGGGCCTTCACTCCTTCTCCGGAGAGTGGCCTTTTTCTGCCGGAGGTTACGTCACGGTTCCGCACGGCCATTTCTATGGCTCTGTCTCATTTATATCTCCCAAGTGAAGTATTTCTCCAATACTGTCCGTGCTCCGTTAACCTAGGCCCATCGAGCGTGGGATTGCCCGATTCAGTTTGGCCTTCCGTGGAAACGTTGGCCCCTGAGGCTCCAAGGGGCCCCAATCTTGGAGCCAAGGTCTCCAGTAGTTTCGGGGAGGGATGATTTTGCCTTCCGTTATAGGCTGACTCGCCTTAAGGGTTCTTTCTCCAACATAGGTGTGTCCGGTCCACGGCGTCATCCTTACTTGTGGGATATTCTCTTCCCCAACAGGAAATGGCAAAGAGCCCAGCAAAGCTGGTCACATGATCCCTCCTAGGCTCCGCCTTCCCCAGTCATTCTCTTTGCCGTTGTACAGGCAACATCTCCACGGAGATGGCTTAGAGTTTTTTGGTGTTTAAATGTAGTTTTTATTCTTCAATCAAGAATGTTTGTTATTTTAAAATAGTGCTGGTATGTACTATTTACTCTGAAACAGGAAAGAGATGAAGATTTCTGTTTGTAAGAGGAAAATGATTTTAGCAACCGTTACTAAAATCGATGGCTGTTTCCACACAGGACTGTTGAGAGGAATTAACTTCAGTTGGGGGAAACAGTGAGCAGACTTTTGCTGCTTGAGGTATGACACATTTCTAACAAGACTCGGTAATGCTGGAAGCTGTCATTTTCCCTATGGGAACCGGTAAGCCATTTTCTTAGTTTAAGTAAAAGAATTAAGGGCTTCATTAGGGCTTAAAAAACTGGTAGACATTTTTCTGGGCTAAAACGATTACTTTACTAAGTATATTTGGCAGATTATTACTTTTAATAGTTGTTAAATCTTGGGGATTGTTTTAATAAAAACGGCAGGCACTGTATTGGACACCTTTTTCACTGGGGGCCTTTTCTAGTCATAGACAGAGCCTCATTTTCGCGCCTCTAATGCGCAGTTGTTTTTGGAAAGCATGGCATGCAGATGCATGTGTGAGGAGCTAAGAACCACTGAAAAAGCTTATAGAAGGCATCATTTGGTATCGTATTCCCCTCTGGGCTTGGTTGGGTCTCAGCAAAGCAGATACCTGGGACTGTATAGGGGTTAAATGTAAAAACGGCTCCGGTTCCGTTATTTTAAGGGTTAAAGCTTTCAAATTTGGTGTGCAATACTTTTAAGGCTTTAAGTTACTGTGGTGAAATTTTGGTGAAATTTGAACAATTCCTTCATACTTTTTCACATATTCAGTAATAAAGTGTGTTCAGTTTGAAATTTAAAGGGACAGTAACGGTTTTATTGTAAAACGTTTTTTGTGCTTTGTTGACAAGTTTAAGCCTGTTTAACATGTCTGAACCATCAGATAACGATGTTCTATATGTATGAAAGCCAATGTGTCTCCCCATTTAAATATATGTGATATATTTGTGTCATAATGTCCAAACAAAGTAGGGATAATAATGCCATAGATATGATATTGCCCAAGATGATTCCTCTAATGAGGGGAGTAAGCATGGTACTGCATCATTCCCTTCTGTGTCTACACCAGTTTTGCCCACATAAGAGGCCCCTAGTACATCTAGTGCGCCAATACTTATTACCATACAACAATTAATGGCTGTAATGGATAGTTCTATTGCATGCATTTTTTCCAAAATGCCTACTTATCAGAGAAAGCGTGATTGCTCTGTTTTAAACACTGAAGAGCAAGAGGACGCTGATGATATCTGTTCTGACATACCCTCACACCTATCTGAAGGGGCCAGGAGGGAGGTTTTGTCTGAGGGAGAAATTTCAGATTCAGGGAAAATTTCTCAACAAGCAGAACCTGATATTGTAACTTTTAAATTTAAATTTCAACATCTCCACGCACTACTTAAGGAGGTATTATCTACTCTGGATGATTGTGACAATTTGGTCATTCCAGAGAAATTAGGTAAGATGGACAAGTTCCTAGAGGTTCCGGTGCCCCCCGATGTTTTTCCTATACCCAAACGGGTGGCGGACATAGTAAATAAGGAGTGGGAAAGGCCCGGCATACCTTTTGTCCTCCCCCTATATTTAAGAAATTAGTTCCTATAGTCGACCCCAGAAAGGACTTATAGCATACAGTCCCCAAGGTCGAGGGGGCGGTTTCTACTCTAAACAAACGCACTTCTATTCCTATAGAAGATAGTTGTGCTTTCAAGATCCTATGGATTAAAGGTTAGAGGGTTTGCTTAAAAAGATGTTTGTTCAGCAAGGTTACCTTCTACAACCAATTTCATGCATTGTTCCTGTCACTACAGCTGCGTGTTTCTGGTTCGAAGAACTAGAAAAGTCGCTCAATAAAGAATCTTCGTACGAGGAGGTTTTGGACAGAGTTCAAGCTCTTAAATTGGCTAACTCTTTTTTATTTTAGATGCCGCTTTGCAATTAGCTAGTTTAGCGGCGAATAATTTAGGGTTTGCTATCGTGGCGCGCAGAGCGCTTTTGCTTAACATCCCTTTCAAGGGTAAAACACTGTTTGGCCCTGACTTGAAAGAGATTATTTCAGACATCACTGGGGGAAAGGGCCACACCCTTCCTCTGGATAGGTCTTTTAAGGCTAAAAAGAAGCCAAATTTTCGTCCCTTTCGCAGAAACGGACCAGCCTCAAATTCTACACCCTCTAAGCAAGAGGGTAATACTTCTCAAACCAAGCCAGCCTGGAGGCCGATGCAAGGCTGGAACAAGGGTAAGCAGGACAAGTCACCTGCCACTGCTACCAAAACAGCATGAAGTGTTGGCCCCCGATCTGGGAAGGATCTGGTGGGGGGCAGACTTTCTCTCTCTGCTCAGGCTGGGGCAAGAGATGTTCAGGATCCTTGGGCGCTAGAAATAGTTTCTCAAGGTTATCTCCTGGAATTCAGGGAACTACCCCCAAGGGGAAGGTTCCACGGGTCTCAATTATCTTCGAACAGGCATTCTTACACTGTGTAGAAGACCTGTTAAGCATGGGAGTGATTCATCCTGTTCCATTAGGAGAACAAGGGATGGGTTTTTACTCCAACCTGTTCATAATTCCCAAAAAAGAGGGAACATTCAGACCTATTTTAGATCTCAAGATTCTAAACAAGTTTCTAAGGGTTTCATCATTCAAAATGGAAACCATTCGAACGATTCTTCCTACCATCCAGGAAGGTCAATTCATGACCACGGTGGACTTAAAGGATGCGTACCTACGTATTCCTATCCACAAGGAACATTTTCGGTTCCTAAGGTTCGCCTTTCTGGACAAGCATTACCTGTGGCACTTCCATTCGGATTAGCCACTGCTCCAAGGATTTTCACAAGGGTACTAGGGTCCCTTCTAGCGGTGCTAAGACCAAGGGGCATTGCAGTAGTACCTTACTTGGACGACATCCTGATTCAAGTGTCGTCTCTGTCAAAAGCAAGGGCTCATACGGACATTGTCCTAGCCTTTCTCAGATCTCACAGGTGGAAAGTGAACATAGAAAGAAGTTCTCTGTCCCCATCAACAAGAGTTCCCTTCTTGGGAACAATAATAGTTTCCTTAGAAATGAAGGTTTTTCTGACAGAGGCCAGAAAATCAAAACTTCTAAGCTCTTGTCAGGTACTTCATTCTGTTCTTCTTCCTTCCATAGCGCTGTCCATGGAAGTAATAGGTTTGATGATTGCGGCAATGGACATAGTTCCTTTGGCACGAATTCATCTAAGACCATTGCACCTGTGCATGCTCAGACAGTGGAATGGGGATTATACAGACTTGTCTCCGACGATACAAGTAGATCAAATAACCAGAGATTCACTCCGTTGGTGGCTGACCCTGGACAACCTGTCACAGGGAATGAGCTTCCGCAGACCAGAGTAGGTCATTGTCACGACCGACGCCAGTCTGGTGGGCTGGGCGCGGTCTGGGAACCCCTGAAAACTCAGGGTCTATGGTTTCGGGAAGACTCTCTTCTCCCGATAAACATAATGGAACTGAGAGCGATATTCAATGCTCTCAAGGCTTGGCCTCGACTAGCAAAGGCCAAATTCATAAGGTTTCAATCAGACATCATGACGACTGTTACATATATCAACCATCAGGGGGTAACAAGGAGTTCCCTGGCGATGGAGGAGCATCCGGGGGAGTGGGAACTCCATCTGGAAATCTTTGCCCAAATAACTCAATTATGGGGCATTCCAGACATGGTTCTGATGGCCTCTCGTCAGAACTTCATGGTCCCTTGTTAAGGGTCCAAATCCAGGGATCCCAAGGCGACTCTATTGGATACAATAGTAGCGCCTTGGATCTTCAACCTAGCTTATGTATTCCCACCGTTTCCTCTCATTCCCAGGCTGGTAGCCAGGATCAATCTGGAGAGGGCTTCGGTGACCTTGATAGTTCCTGTGTGGCCACGCAGGACTTGGTATGCAGACCTGGTGAATGTGTCATCGGCTCCACCATGGAAGCTACCTTTGAGACGGGACCTTCTTATTCAGGGTCCATTCGAACATCCGAATCTTGTTTTCCTCCAACTGACTGCTTGGAGTTTGAACGCTTGATTTTATCAAAGCGTGGGTTTTCAGATTCTGTAATAGATACTCTTATTCAGGCTAGAAAGCCTGTAACTATAAAAATTTACCATAATATATGGAAAAATATATCTGTTGGTGTGAATCTAAAGGATTCCCATGGAACAAGATAAAAATTCCTAAGATTCTTTCCTTTCTACAAGAAGGTTTGGAGAAAGGATTTTCTGCGAGTTCTCTGAAGGGACAGACCTCTGCTTTATCTGTTTTACTTCACAAAGGGCTGGCAGCTGTGCCAGACGTTTAAGCGTTTGTTCAGGCTCTGGTTAGAATCAAGCCTGTTTACAGACCTTTGACTCTTCCCTGGAGTCTTAATCTAGTTCTTTCAGTTCTTCAAGGGGTTCCGTTTGAACCCTTACATTCCGTAGATATTAAGTTATTATCTTGGAAAGTTTTGTTTTAGGTTGCAATTTCTTCCGCTAGAAGAGTTTCTGAGTTATCTGCTCTGCAGTGTTCTCCGCCCTATCTGGTCCATGCAGATAAGGTGGTTTTACGTACTGAGCCTGGTTTTCTTCCGAAGGTTGTTTCCAACAAAAATATTAACCAGGAGATAGTTGTACCTTCTTTGTGTCCGAATCCAGTTTCATAGAAGGAACGTTTGTTACACAATTTGGACGTTGTCCGTGCTCTAAAATTCTATTTAGATGCTACAAAGGATTTCAGACAAACATCTTCCTTGTTTGTTGTTTATTCTGGTAAAAGGAGAGGTCAAAAAGCAACTTCTACCTCTCTATCTTTTTGGCTTAAAAGCATCATCAGATTGGCTTATGAGGCTGCCGGACGGCAGCCTCCCGAAAGAATCACAGCTCATTCCACTAGGACCGTGGCTTCCACATGGGCCTTTAAGAACGAGGCTTCTGTTGATCAGATATATAAGGCAGCGACTTGGTCTTCACTGCACACTTTTACCAACTTTTACAAATTTTATACTTTTGCTTCTTCTGAGGCTATTTTTGGGAGAAAGGTTTTGCAAACCGTGGTGCCTTCCATCTAGGTGACCTGATTTGCTCCCTCCCATCATCCGTGTCCTAAAGCTTTGGTATTGGTTCCCACAAGTAAGGATGACGCCGTGGACCGGACACACCTATGTTGGAGAAAACAGAATTTATGTTTACCTGATAAATTACTTTCTCCAACGGTGTGTCCGGTCCACGGCCCGCCCTGGTTTTTTAATCAGGTCTGATGATTTATTTTCTTTAACTACAGTCACCACGGTATCATATGATTTCTCCTATGCAAATATTCCTCCTTTACGTCGGTCGAATGACTGGGGAAGGCGGAGCCTAGGAGGGATCATGTGACCAGCTTTGCTGGGCTCTTTGCCATTTCCTGTTGGGGAAGAGAATATCCCACAAGTAAGGATGACGCCGTGGACCGGACACACCGTTGGAGAAAGTAATTTATCAGGTAAACATAAATTCTGTTTTTAAGACATGTTTGGGCAATGTTAGAGGATCCCAGTCCTATTGGGCAGAGGGATCTGAGGCCTTAGAAGTTGGATGACAAAATGGATATGACGTTAGGGGATGAAGCAATCTTCTTATCGTCTTCATTTTATTTTTTTTATATGTTTTTTGGTTCCTTTTCTGAGCTTGGGTGAATAAGAACCTCTATTCGGCTGGTCCTGTTGTTGTTCTCATTCACCTTGGGTGTTCACCCGATGGGTGCTGCCTTTCATTTTATTTTTGATCCGGATGGATGTGTTTATTTAGTTTTTTCCTTGAGCTCAGTTTTTCTTGAAACCGATACTTGCAACTCGGGAGTTGCGCACTTGTTGAATATTAGAATTTTCGTTTCTAGTTCATTTATTGATCCTTCAGGACAAAATTTCTTGGACCTTGAACAGTTCCAGAGTGCTTTTATACCAGACTGGTAACTGGTCGGGTGCTTTTTCAGCTGTTACCAGAGTTCATATCACCTTCGTGGTGCTAAGGATACCTCTAGGCCTATTCTATGGACTCCTTCTGTGGGAGTTTAAACTCCGTTTGCCTGCTCAAGGTAGTTTTCAAGCTCTCTGACTGTCGTCTATTTCAGCTCGTCCCTTGGTCAGACTACGGTCTTTGCTGTTCGGGTGCTTTGTGTCCTCGATGTTACGCTAGCCTTGGGACTTGTCAGTAGCGGTGTCGAGGTCAGGTCGGGTAGTTGTCCCTTTTTCCTAGATACTCCGTTTGGAGTTTTACGTGGGCGATGCCTTCCGTTACTCTCTGAGATGGCGAGCAGGGCCCTGGATTATAATTTCCTTTGGGTATTGGTGTTATCCTGCCTGGGTATCACGTGTTACTGCTTGCCTACAAGATTTCTTATGATCTATTTCACTGGATGCTGATTATCAGGCTGTTCAGGAGTCCTTCGTGACTCTTGAGTTTGAGGCCAGATCTACAAACTTTAGAGGGCGCTCCTCCTTGGAGGAGGCAGTTAGGGTTCTCTCTGAGATTGGGTTTTTTAATTGTCTATTGTCGAGAACCCTGGCCTGGTCCTCGTCTCTGTGAATGGGTGTGAACGGTTCGGTTTTCACTTGAAATTGTGGTCCTGGGAGCCCTCTTCGTTGTGGCTAGGGCTCTGTGAGAGATGCCTTTGTGACTGTGGCTCAGGCTTTAGGCCTTTCTGACGGGCCCCTACCTGTCTTCTGGTGCATTCACAATGTTCCTTTAGACTCCAGGCGCTTTTCAACTGGGTTGGCGATGTGGCCCGAGGGGTCTTGCATCTATGGTAGTTTTTTTTTCTGTTGTTTATTCCCTTCTCTTTCAGAGTAGGGTTTGGGTTCTCCGGGTTCGGAATTACCTTAGTATCGTGAAGTCCTGGGGGTCCTTGGTCCTGCCTTGCAGTGGTTCTTTCCCTTCCTGGGAGGGGAGCTGTGATGCAACGGTTCTTTCGTTCCCTCAGCAGGAGACTGAGGGTTTTGCTTCCGTGGGGGCTTCTATTACGTGTATCCAATATATGAATGCTGAGACTTTTGGCTTCCTGCCTTGGGAAATGTGCCTTTTTTTTTTGTCTACGACTGCGTGTACCCGAGCACAATGTTTCTATGTCTCTCGGTAGCATCCTGTTTGTAGCAGCGGTATAACAGGGGATTTTGTTCCTCGTTGATCCTCTCTTCTCTCCTGTAGTCTGTCTTCGGTCCTTTGACTAGCCTTGGGCTGGGACCGTTATCCCGGAGGGAAGGTTAGGGATCGGTTACTCTACACAGTGTTGACCGCTTTTAGCCTTCCTTGAGGGGGGACTCTGTATGTCCTGATGTATCTGATGCCGGAGGGGGGCTTCTTTGCGTTATTTGGTGAGCTGCACCCCTTTAGAGCTGGACAGCTAGCTCAGCATGCTATTGCACTGTGGATACTCTGCACTTTAGCTAACCGAGGGTTGCAAGTTCGATCCCCGGAATCGTCTATTTAGCCTTCCTTTTTCGAGGTTGATAAGATGAGCAGCGCCTTGAGTCCCTTAAGGGGGAGTAGCCGCGCTTTACAAGATCATTTATGTTTTACTGGAACCATCCACAGCGATTTGCTTAGTGATGGTGTATCCAGTTACAGATACTTGCTTTTGTCTGGATGCTAACTAGCTTGTCGTACCTTTAGGAGGTTTTGAGTTAGCGATAGGGTCTGCCCTCCTTTTAGAGGCTGGTCTTTAAGAGTTTCTGTTCAGACGTTTTGAGTTCTCTGTGAGAGCTCTGTTCTAGCTGCTGGGATATTTATCCTGTTCCTACTGTCTCCACCTATCTAGCCTCCAGATCTAGATATGTTATGGAGCTTCATGGGATTCAGGAATTTCCTGGCGTACCTCAGGGTATGGTATGAGATTGGGGGACATGAGGGGTTCCTCGAGTCCTTTTGAAGACATGTTCCCTGTGTATGGATCTTTCCTTTTGGGTCCTTGTATTCTAGGGAGTTTGTCTCCCTGGTCGTAGCCTTTGTAAAGACAACCATGGGTTGCTTTTAGGTGTTGAGTGGGAAAAGTTCCTTGGATTTCCTGGTCTCTGGTTCCCTTTTGGGGGACAGATGTGGTCCTTATCTTTAGCCGGTTACCTTCTTGGGTGTCGTGTCCTGTGGGACTGACGCTTCAGAGTTTGTTTGGACCTGACGGACTCTGGGTCTGAGTGCTCTCTAGTTCGGCTGTGCCGGTGGTGTAACTGATGTGTAGTTACCTGGGCTCAGGTTTTTCTCCGTGTCATTTGTACTTAAGTTTTCTTTTTTGGGTGTTGAGTAATTCAGGCTGTGGTGCCTTTCGAAGGGGCCACCTTTTGTACCCACCCATTATTGCATTCAGTTTCCTCTAGCTTGGGTATTGTTTTCCAAAAAGTAATGAATGCAGCTTTTGGACTCTTCCCTTTTAAGAAGAAAAACATAAATTATGCTTACCTGATAATTTCATTTTCTTCTGAAGGGAAGAGTCCACAGCTCCCGCCCATGTTTTTATCTCTATGAGGTGGCTGTAAATTTTTGTTCTTCTGCCACCTTTTTTCACCCTGATATTTCTCCTACTGTTCCTTGTTCCCTTGGGAGAATGACTGGGGGATGAGGGAAGTGGAGGAGGTATTTAAACCTTTGGCTGGGGTGTCTTTGCCTCCTCCTGGTGCCAAGGTTCTGAATTCCCAAAAGTAATGAATGCAGCTGTGGACTCTTCCCTTTAGAAGAAAATGAAATTATCAGGTAAGCATAATTTATGTTTTTTTAATAATCCTTATTGTCGTCACTAGTATCACTAGTCATAGGAATAAAAAAGTAATGGTTGGTTTCTTTTTTCCCCAATGTAGAATATTCATGATTTCTCTTTGGAGAAAGATTCATCGGGGAACCCAGTTATGGAAGATGGAAAGGGGCGCTGTCCTTTTGATCCAAAGTATAATTCCACAGCCATCATGGTTGGTAAGTCTTGTACATCATCATACACACGGGTTACTTGAGTACATCAGAGAAGAAGGATGACTTAAAAACAGTTGATTGAATCTTTATATACCTGGGTTGTCCAACTTTGATACAGGGGCCACAATATGATTTCCATTGTTTTTTTGTTTTTTTCTGGTCCTTAACGGATTAATTTGTGTATGGTTGTTCATACATGTGTGGATCTGGGAGGTATTATGCAACAATTTTACAGGCATTCATTACACCCCCAGCTTGCTTTTAAATGGTACATGTTCAGCTTTTCTTACATTGAAATATTTAATTTAGCTGTGGAACTACCTTATTCCTGCACATCATTTGCACAGTGTTTACCTTAAGTACAACTTTCGACTTCTCTAGATATTCGTTAGCATTTTTCAAGTTGATATTTCAACAAAAATAGTCCTATTAGCTTAGCAAATGTGAACATGTGAAAAATAACTGTCTGTTGGATCTGTACGCAGATGCATTTCAGAACACTTTAATTTGGATCTATTGTGTGTTCTGCCTGTCATTGACTTTTCTTCTCTACTCTGCCAGATGGGGAGATGTATGCTGGCACTGTCAGCCATTTTCAAGGAAATGAGCCCATCATTTACAAGAGCCATGACGGCAGGATATCGATGAAGACTGAGAACTCTCTCAACTGGCTTGAAGGCAAGCTTCTAATTGTTTATATCTTGGGTGATTGGTCTAGAATTGAGGTGGAAAACGAAGGTGTCACTATACTGGTTATTTTATTTTTGGGCTGCCATTTATTTTTTTAATTCAATTTATTAGCAATTTAGCTTTAATTGCTAAAATAAGATATGGTTGTATAATAAAAAAAAATATTACTTTCATGTTTTACTGTCCCTTTGACTTATAAAAAAATACCATGAAAATGCGAGATAATGGTATTTAAATGATTATAATCAATTGGAGCACATCTTAAAAAGGTTTGCCCACTCTGGTCTAAATACAGGAATACTGTTGGTCTAGGAGAGTTCCACCTCAAAGGTGTACAAGTGTCTTGAATGTGAAGAGACATTTAAATGAAAACATTAATTCATTAGTGCATGCAATTGTTTTCATTAGTGTATTTTGCTAATTATATTTTTAACACCTGCAAAATAATTAAACACATAGCTAAAGTTCTGCTCAAGAACTGCAACGCATTGGAGCTCCTAGGCAGGGCACAGCCAGTGATCCAATTAGGAATTGTATATGGATGTACCTGCCAATCACTGCCATGTCCTGATCAGAAGCTTTAATGCATCATTACTTCCAAGCAGGTTTAGTTCTTCATTTAACCCTTTTGTGAAGGTTAAACACAGGGCTAGTTAACATCCTAGTTTTTAAAGCCAATTCATAAAGTTTACAATATAAGTCTAGGTACGTTTTTGATGTTCTACCAGTCACAGGGCTAGATTACAAGTGGAGTGCTACTTAGCACTTTCGCTCATGTGCAAACACCGCTGGAAGTAAATTTTTAATGCTGGTGGGTTAGCGTACACATTAAAAGTTGAAAGTAAATTGTTTCTCTCTCACTTTCTATCTCTTTCCATTTTATTAGATAGTGTGTAACACTTTATTTCAATGTATTTATGATGTGTTTGATGCACTTTTTTTTTTACCCTTACACTCTTACCCTTTACTCAAGGTCTTCAATCGTACAAACCTAACGAGCGCTAATTTAGTTTGTGCTCGAGTGAATGCGTTCACTTTCAACTTGTAATACACGCGCCAGCCGGTGTGATATTGGTTATCATGACCCTCACTAACAATAGCGCACCACTTGTAACCTAGCCCAGAGTGTTTAAAACTGCAGTGTAAACTAGCCCCTAGTTAGAGGACATCACAGTTATACTATATTACATTTATTATTGCATTACAATGTCTTCTCTGGCTGCTCATTATAAAATGAATTTTCATGTGCATCTTTACTGGTAAAAATGAATAGATGGAAATATCTGCACATAACCTCAGTTTTGAAATTTTAATTCTGAATTTGGTTCTTTTGAATTTCAGTAATATTGATAGAACATACTGTATACGCTATCATTGCATAAAGTTAATCTATAAATAGCATTATTAGGCTTCATATTAGGCAGGAAAGCCTATAAATTACATAAGATAACATTCTAATTTCGGACTTGTCATTGCAGATCCAGCTTTTGTGGGCTCTGCTTATATTCGCGAGAGTCTTCCCAAAGGGAATCCTGTGGGTGATGATGATAAAATATATTTCTTCTTCAGTGAGACCGCAAAGGAGTTTGATTTTTTTGAGAACATCATTGTGCCCCGGATAGCGCGAGTGTGCAAGGTGAGGACTAGACGCATGCTCAGCTGGAACATCCTTTACAATTGCACGTAAAGAGACATTCAACACTAACTAAATTATAATCAATGATACAATGGTCCACAGCACTCCAATATAAAAGTTCACTTTATTGTTGGCAAGATAAAACGGAGCAGTAACGTTTCAGGGTTCTCCCCTTAATCATACATACATACATACATACATACATATGATTAAGGGGAGAACCCCGAAACGTTACTGCTCCGTTTTATCTTGCCCACAATATAGTGAACTTTTATATTGGAGTGCTGTGGACCTATGTATCATTGATTACCTGCTTGGAAGTCAAGACAGCAACCCCGGGTCTTCACGTTCACCAAAGTGATGTTTTTGTATGCTGTACCATTTTATGCTTACACTAACTAAATTATAGATATAATGATGTATTCAAAGCAAAGAGTTGTCTGAGAATAATATGCAGATAATTATTTTTATATTATATTAGTTGTTTAAATATTGAAAAAATAAGTGTAAAGTTTTAGTCAGTGGGTGCCGCCATATTGTAACCTAGGCTTTCTTCTCTAATAAAGACAGTTAGGTATAGTAATAAATAGTTAACTAAACTGTGCGGAATATAGCAGTGTTAAAGGGGCACTCAAGTAAAGTTAAAATTAAACTTTCATGATTCAGCTAGAGCAGCAATTTTAAACAACTTTCCAATTTACTTGCATTAACACAATGTGCACAGTCTTTTTATATTTACACTTTTTGAGTCACCAGCTCCTACTGAGCATATGCAAGAATTCACATTTACATATATGCATTTGTGATTGGCTGATGGCTGTCAAATGATACAGGAGGAGGGAAAATAGACATAACTTTGAAATTTGTCAGAAAAAAATCTACTACTCATGTGAACTAAATTTGAAATTTGATTGTGTACTTTTGTAATGTATGCATCTCCTTCCCATACGAATATGCAGTATACACCCCTTGGCGAGACACCCTGTTTTCAGGTTAAATATTGGCTTTGTGTAATTCCACCAGGAAAATAGAAGTGCTGGCGAGCATTCTTATAGAATCTCACCAGCCCAGGGATCTTTTTAGAATCGGGTCTAAGTGCTATTGCATTGTCTTTTTATCATGCACTTGTTGATTATGCAAATCTACTGAATTTAAAGGTACAGTCTACACAAAAATTGTTATTGTTTAAAACGTTAGGTAACACCTTTATTACCCATCCCCCAGCTTTGCACAACCAACATGGTTATATTAATATAACTTTATAACATTTAAACCTCTACATTTTTGCCTGTTTCAAAGGCTCTATTGACAGCCTCTTAATCACATGCTTTGTATTTGCTTTTCACAACAGGAGACTGCTAGTTCAAGTGGGCCAAATAGATAACATTGTGTTCACGCCCGAGTAGTTATTTAAGATTTAGCACAACCCAGTACTAAATGCAAGTCAATAGATAATAAATAAAAAGTGATGCGATCAGGGGGCTGTCAGAAGATGCTTAGATACAAGGTTATCCCAGAGGTAAAAAATATATTAATATAACCATGTTGGTTAAACAATATAAATTTTTTGTAGACTGTCCCTTTAAGTCTGGAGTATTCATTTCCTCTTACAGGAGTTAAATTAAAGGAAAATATGACAAAATAAATAATGAAAGTATAATGCAAATTTGTTTTACTACATATAATTAAATATTTTATATTATAATTTCAAATAAAAGTTTTTAAAATGATCTACATTATATAATAAACATATTTATTCATAATCTTAGGGAGACCTTGGTGGGGAGCGTGTACTACAAAGAAGGTGGACCACTTTTCTGAAGGCTCCTCTCCTGTGTGCTCGGGCAGAAGATGGTTTCCCATTCAACGTGCTGCAGGACATGTTTGTGCTCACCTCAGAGGAGCAGCATTGGAAGAATACCATTTTCTATGGAGTCTTCACGTCTCAATGGTATGCAGAAAATAATCAGTATTCTCTCTGCTTGTATTTGGGGAAAATGTGTTTTATTCTGGTCTGTTTAGAATCTCAATATGATAAATAAGCACCACATATTTGTTTATCTCATTTGCAATTTTAAGATTTTAGTTATTTCTTTCCTAAGATATGGAGAGTCCACAACGTCATCAATTACTAGTGGGAATATCACTCCTGGCCAGCAGGAGGAGGCAAAGAGCACCACAGCAAAGCTGTTAAGTGTCACTCCCCTACCCATAATCCCCAGTCATTCTCTTTGCCTCGGTCAATGGAGGAGGTGAAGTTTTAGTGTCTGTAGAAAATTGGATTTCTTTCGCTACAAGCAAGATTTTTGGGTCTAGCCGTAGTCCACCTTTAATCTCTTCAATAGGGTAGTGGTGTCTTTAAAGCAGTTAGGAACTTGTGAGGTGGGCCTTGCTCTGTTTTCCTAACATATTTGCTGCCCATGGTATAGAAATCCAGAGTAGGTTTACTCTGTTCTTTCCCTTTTTACAGGTCTCTGTGAGGAGTATGTGTCCTCTCACACCTTGTAAGCTGTCGTCCTGCCTGACAGCTAGATTGCAGGTAAGTGCTTTCTTGTCTTCTAGGTTCTGGAGAACATTGCACTTAAAGAGGCTGCAACTTCTGGGGACATTTTATATCCTTGGGTTGGGATATCTACTGGCAGGGGTCAGGCATTGGTTCATGTGTGGAGACTAAGGGGTTAATGTAAAATGTTAACCTTTATTTCAATGGCTCATTATTGGGGGGTATGTGTCGTGAAACTCTATCACTGGAAATCGCAAGAGATTTTCTGTGGGAGTAACGGTTTGCTTCATTTTTAGAAATGAGTGATTATACCTTTAACATGCTTTCATGACAGTCGGCTGTTAGACACAGATACTAGAAAACCGCAAGCGATTCACTGTGGCGTTATTTTTCTGTTGCGCTTTCAATTCTAGCACGCAATTGTGTTGGCCGGTTGGTCATGTGACCTGCTCTTCCTCTTTTAGGTGTTAGTGGAGTGGCGTCTTTCCGACATTGCTAGTTTCTCTTGGTCGGCAGGGGATCTGTCATGTCTGCTGTTCTATTCAAGATTTGGTGTACGGAGGTCAGTAGAAGCTGAGGTGTAGAGGTCTCTGTTAGTTTTATTTGGTTAGCATATTTAACGCTCCGAAATTCTTGAGGTAAAGAGACTGTGCAGAGGTCTTTGCTTAGCAGATGTAACGTTTTTAAACGCTTGGGGAAAATTGCCTTTCTTTTTAAAGAGACGGTATTAGAATTAAAATAAAAGGAAAAAAGTTTTTCTCCTGTTAAGTGTAGTCAGTCCACGGGTCATCATTACTTATGGGATATTAACTCCTCCCCAACAGGAAGTGCAAGAGGATCACCCAAGCAGAGCTGCTATATAGCTCCTCCCCTCTACGTCACACCCAGTCATTCTCTTGCACCCAACTAATAGATAGGATGTGTGAGAGGACTGTGGTGATTAAACTTAGTTTTTTATATCTTCAATCAAAAGTTTGTTATTTTAAACGACACCGGAGTGTGTTGTTTCCTTCTCAGGCAGAATTTGAAGAAGAATCTACCTGAGTTTTTGTATATGATCTTAGCGGACGTAACTAAGATCCGTTTGCTGTTCTCGGCCATTCTGAGGAGTAAGGTAACTTCAGATCAGGGGACAGCGGGCAGGTTCACCTGCAAAGAGGTATGTTGCAGTATATTATTTTCTAAGGAATGGAATTGACTTTGAAAATACTGCTAATACCGATATAATGTAAGTACAGCCTTAAATGCAGTAGTAGCAACTGGTATCAGGCTGACATGTATATATGTTAACACTTAAGTATTTCTGGGGAATGGCACTTCACTGGGAAAATACTGTATGCATATATCTTTTAGCCTAACTTGCAGTGGGAGCGACTAGCAGCAGGCTTTTTAAAGACATTTCATATATTTGATTTTAAACGTTTGCTGGCATGTTAAATCGTTTAATTCTCTGAGGTACTTGGTGAAAATTGTTTTGGGCTTTATTTTCCACATGGCTGTCGTTGTTTTAAATTAAAACAGTTTACTGAGCTCCCCTCACGGTTGTAGTGTGAGTGGGAGGGGCCTATTTTGGCGCTTTTACTACGCATCAGAAATTCAGTCACAGTCTGTCTTTTTCTCCCTGCATGATCCAGGACGTCTCCACAGAGCTCAGGGGTCTTCAAAACTAGTTTTGAGGGAGGTAATCACTCACAGCAGACCTGTGAGACTGTACTTGACTGTGATAAAAACGTTTATATTGTCAATTGTTATACGTTTTTTTCTGATATTAAGGGTTAATCATCCATTGCTAATGTGTGCAATCCTTTGCTAATTTTGATTTATATAACTAATCCGGTTCATTGTTATTCAACTGTGACAGTTTTTGTGTGCTTCTTAAAGGCACAGTAACGTTTTTACATATTGCTTGTAAATTTAGTTGAAAAGTATTTCCAAGCTTGCTAGTCTAATTGCTAGTTTGTTTAAACATGTCTGACTCAGAGGAAACTCTTTGTGCAATATGTTCAAAAGCCGAGGTGGAGCCCAATAGAAATTTATGTACTAATTGCATTGATGCTACTTTAAATAAAAGTCAATCTGTACATGTTAAGCAACATTCACCAGACAACGAGAGGGAAGTTATGCCGACTAACTTGCCTCACGTGTCAGTACCTGCATCTCCCGCTCAGGAGGTGCGTGATATTGTAACGCCAAGTACATCAGGGCGGCCATTACAAATCACTTTACAAGACATGGCTAATGTTATGACTGAAGTTTTGTCTAAATTGCCAGAACTTAGAGGTAAACAAGATCACTCTGGGATGAGAACAGAGTATACTGATAATGCTAGGGCCATGTCTGATACTGCGTCACAATATGCAGAGCATGAGGACGGAGAGCTTCATTCTGCGGGTGACGGATCTGATCCAAATAAATTGGATTCAGACATTTCAAATTTTAAGTTTAAGCTGGAAAACCTCCGTGTGTTGCTAGGGGAGGTGTTAGCGGCTCTGAATGATTGTAACACAGTTGCAATCCCAGAGAAAATGTGTAGGTTGGATAAATATTTTGCGGTACCGACGAGTACTGACGTTTTTCCTATACCTAAGAGACTTACTGAAATTATTACTAAGGAGTGGGACAGACCCGGTGTGCCTTTCTCACCCCCTCCTATATTCAGAAAAATGTTTCCAATAGACGCCACCACACGGGACTTATGGCAAACGGTCCCTAAGGTGGAGGGAGCAGTTTCTACTTTAGCTAAGCGTACCACTATCCCGGTGGAGGATAGCTGTGCTTTTTCAGATCCAATGGATAAAAAGTTAGAGGGTTACCTTAAGAAAATGTTTGTTCAACAAGGTTTTATATTACAACCCCTTGCATGCATTGCGCCTGTCACGGCTGCGGCTGCATTTTAGTTTGAGTCTCTGGAAGACACCCTTGACTCAGCGACATTAGATGAGATTTCACTTAAATGAATTAGCTAGCTTAAGGGTTTTAAGCTTATTTCTGATGCCGTAGTACATTTAACTAAACTTACGGCTAAGAATTGCGGATTCGCGATTCAGGCACGCAGAGCGCTGTGGCTAAAATCCTGGTCAGCTGATGTAACTTCTAAATCGAAATTACTTAACATACCTTTCAAGGGGCAGACTTTATTCGGGCCCGGTTTGAAAGAAATTATCGCTGATATTACGGGAGGTAAAGGCCATGCCCTGCCTCAAGACAGAGCCAAACCTAGGGCTAGACAGTCTAATTTTCGTGCCTTTCGTAACTTCAAGGCAGGAGCAGCATCAACTTCCTCTGCTCCAATACAGGAAGGAGCTGTTGCTCGCTACAGACAAGGCTGGAAACCTAACCAGACCTGGAACAAGGGCAAGCAGGCCAGAAAACCTGCTGCTGCCCCTAAGACAGCATGAAGTGAGGGCCCCCGATCCGGAAGCGGATCTAGTGGGGGGCAGACTCTCTCTCTTCGCCCAGGCTTGGGCAAGAGATGTCCAGGATCCCTGGGCGTTGGAGATCATATCTCAGGGATATCTTCTGGACTTCAAAGCTTCTCCTCCACAAGGGAGATTTCACCTTTCAAGGTTGTCAACAAACCAGATAAAGAAAGAGGCGTTTCTACGCTGTGTACAAGACCTTTTACTAATGGGAGTGATCCACCCAGTTCCGCGGTCGGAACACGGACAAGGGTTTTACTCAAATCTGTTTGTGGTTCCCAAAAAAGAGGGAACCTTCAGACCAATATTGGATTTAAAGATCCTAAACAAATTCCTAAGAGTTCCATCGTTCAAGATGGAAACTATTCGGACAATCTTACCCATGATCCAAAGAGGTCAGTACATGACCACAGTGGATTTAAAGGATGCTTACCTTCACATACCGATTCACAGAGAACATTACCGGTATCTAAGGTTTGCCTTCCTAGACAGGCATTACCAGTTTGTAGCTCTTCCCTTCGGGTTGGCTACGGCTCCAAGAATCTTTACAAAGGTTCTGGGCTCTCTTCTGGCGGTACTAAGACCGCGAGGAATTTCGGTAGCTCCGTACCTAGACGACATTCTGATACAAGTGTCAAGCTTTCAAACTGCCAAGTCTCATACAGAGTTAGTACTGGCTTTTCTAAGGTCGCATGGGTGGAAAGTGAACGAGCAGAAGAGTTCTCTCTTACCACTCACAAGAGTTCCCTTCTTGGGGACTCTTATAGATTCTGTAGAAATGAAAATTTACCTGACAGAGGACAGGTTAACAAAGCTTCTAAATGCTTGCCGTGTCCTTCATTCCATTCAACACCCGTCAGTGGCTCAATGCATGGAGGTAATCGGCTTAATGGTAGCGGCAATGGACATAGTTCCTTTTGCACGCCTGCACCTCAGACCGCTGCAATTGTGCATGCTAAGTCAGTGGAATGGGGATTACTCAGATTTGTCCCCTACGCTGAATCTGGATCAGGAGACCAGAGATTCTCTTCTATGGTGGCTTTCTCGGCTGCATCTGTCCAGGGGGATGCCCTTCAGCAGACCAGACTGGACAATTGTAACTACAGACGCCAGCCTTCTAGGTTGGGGCGCTGTCTGGAATTCCCTGAAGGCTCAGGGATCATGGACTCAAGAGGAGAGTCTCCTTCCAATAAACATTCTGGAATTGAGAGCAGTTCTCAATGCCCTACTGGCTTGGCCTCAGTTAGCAACTCAGGGGTTTATCAGGTTTCAGTCGGACAACATCACGACTGTGGCTTACATCAACCATCAGGGAGGGACAAGAAGTTCCCTAGCGATGATGGAAGTATCAAAGATAATTCGCTGGGCAGAGTCTCACTCTTGCCACCTGTCAGTGATCCACATCCCAGGAGTGGACAACTGGGAGGCGGATTTCCTAAGTCGCCAGACTTTTCATCCGGGGGAGTGGGAACTTCATCCGGAGGTCTTTGCCCAAATACTTCGACGTTGGGGCAAACCAGATATGGATCTCATGGCGTCTCGCCAGAACGCCAAGCTTCCTCGTTACGGGTCCAGGTCCAGGCACCCGGGAGCGGTCCTGATAGATGCCTTGACAGCACCTTGGACCTTCAGGATGGCTTATGTGTTTCCACCATTCCCGATGCTTCCTCGTTTGATTGCAAGGATCAAACAGGAGAAAGCATCAGTGATTCTAATAGCGCCTGCGTGGCCACGCAGGACCTGGTATGCAGATCTAGTGGACATGTCATCCTGTCCACCTTGGTCTCTGCCTCTGAGACAGGACCTTCTAATTCAGGGTCCTTTCAAACATCAAAACCTAATTTCTCTGAAGCTGACTGCATGGAAATTGAACGCTTAATTTTATCAAAGCGTGGATTTTCAGAGCCAGTAATTGATACCTTAATACAGGCTAGGAAACCTGTTACCAGGAAAATTTACCATAAGATATGGCGTAAATACTTACACTGGTGCGAATCCAAGGGTTACTCATGGAGTAAGGTTAGGATTCCTAGGATATTGTCTTTTCTACAAGAAGGTTTAGAAAAGGGTTTATCTGCTAGTTCGTTAAAGGGACAGATCTCAGCTCTGTCCATCCTTTTACACAAGCGTCTGTCAGAAGTTCCAGACGTTCAGGCTTTTTGTCAGGCTTTGGCCAGGATTAAGCCTGTGTTTAAATCTGTTGCTCCGCCGTGGAGCTTAAACTTAGTTCTTAACGTTTTACAGGGTGTTCCGTTTGAACCCCTTCACTCCATTGATATCAAGCTGTTATCTTGGAAAGTTCTGTTTTTAATGGCTATTTCCTCGGCTCGTAGAGTCTCTGAATTATCAGCCTTACATTGTGATTCTCCGTATCTGATTTTTCATTCAGATAAGGTAGTTCTGCGTACTAAACCTGGGTTCTTACCTAAGGTAGTCACTAACAAGAATATCAATCAAGAGATTGTTGTTCCATCATTGTGTCCTAACCCTTCTTCAAAGAAGGAACGACTTCTGCACAATCTAGATGTAGTTCGTGCCCTGAAATTTTATTTACAGGCAACTAAAGATTTTCGACAAACTTCTTCCCTGTTTGTCGTTTATTCTGGACAGAGGAGAGGTCAAAAAGCATCTGCTACCTCTCTATCCTTTTGGCTTCGTAGCATAATACGTTTAGCCTATGAGACTGCTGGACAGCAACCTCCTGAAAGGATTACAGCTCATTCTACTAGAGCTGTGGCTTCCACTTGGGCCTTTAAGAACGAGGCCTCTGTTGAACAGATTTGCAAGGCTGCAACTTGGTCTTCTCTTCATACTTTTTCCAAATTTTATAAATTTGACACTTTTGCTTCTTCGGAGGCTGTTTTTGGGAGAAAGGTTCTTCAGGCAGTGGTTCCTTCCGTATAGAGATCCTGCCTGTCCCTCCCGTCATCCGTGTACTTAGCTTTGGTATTGGTATCCCATAAGTAATGATGACCCGTGGACTGACTACACTTAACAGGAGAAAACATAATTTATGCTTACCTGATAAATTCCTTTCTCCTGTAATGTAGTCAGTCCACGGCCCGCCCTGTTTTTTAAGGCAGGTCTAAATTTTTTAATTATACTCCAGTCACCACTGCACCCTATAGTTTCTCCTTTCTCGTTTGGTTCCTGGTCGAATGACTGGGTGTGACGTAGAGGGGAGGAGCTATATAGCAGCTCTGCTTGGGTGATCCTCTTGCACTTCCTGTTGGGGAGGAGTTAATATCCCATAAGTAATGATGACCCGTGGACTGACTACACTACAGGAGAAAGGAATTTATCAGGTAAGCATAAATTGTTTTTTTTTTGTTTTTTTTTCAGCAATATCTCTGATATCATGGATATGAAGCAAGACTCTGTGTCTTTTCCTAAATGCTTGCTGTGCCTTGAGGCGCAAATTGTTTTGCCCATGCAATTCTGTTCTGCATTCTTAAAGGGACAGTCTACACCTGAATTTTTATTGTTTTAAAAGATAGATAATGCCTTTATTAACCATTTTCTAGTTTTGCATAACCAACACAGTTATATAAATACACTTTTTACCTCTGTGATTATCTTGTATCTAAGCTTCTGCAAACTGCCCCCTTGTTTCAGTTCTTTTGACAGACTTGCATTTTAGCCAATCAGTACTGGCTACTAGGAACTCCACATGTGTGAGCACAGTGTTATCTATATGACACACATGAACTAACATCCTCTAGTGGTGAAAAACTGTCAAAATGCCCTGAGAGAAGAGACGGCCTTCAAGGGCTTAGAAATTAGCATATGAACCTCCTAGTTTTAGCTTTCAACTAAGAATACCAAGATAGAACAAAGCAAAATTGGTGATAAAAGTAAATTGGAAAATTGTTTAAAATGACATGCCCTAGCTGAATAATTAAAGTTTATTTTGGACTAGACTGTCCCTTTTAACTACAACTCTTGAGAATAAAAATAGATTGTTGCCCTTTGAGCCTAATGTCTCCCAGGATGATGGCGTCACATGCTGTGCCCTGCGGTTCCTCTCAATCTCCTGGAGGAGTTTATTTGCCTGCAGAAATTTCTGTACAGGTATCTTCAGCGGTATCTGCAGCATTATCTGCTTTCCCTATGTTAGAGGAAAATTAGAGATTCCGATAGTAAGGGTTATGTCCCATCTCCTCTACTCAGGTTTCCCTCCCTCATAAGTCTGATGAGGAGGATACGTCGGTAGCTTCTGAGGGTGAAATCTCAGATTCGGACAGTATAATTCCTTCATCTGATGCTGAAGTAGTAACCTTCAGGTTTAAGCTTGAACACCTTCGTGCATTGTTAAAGGAGGTTTTGGCTACTTTGGACGACTGAGATACTACTGTCATTGTCAACCCTAAGAAGTCTAGTAAATTTAATAAATACTATGATGTTCCTTCCTCTGTGAAAGTGTTTCCTGTTCCAGACCGTGCTACAGAGATTATTTCACAGGAATGGGAGAGATAAGGGATACCTTTTTCCCTGTCTCCCCATCACTGACTCCATTAAAGATTCATGGCACACGATGCCTAAAGTAGAAGGGGCCATTTCTGCTCTGGCTAAGAGAGCTACGATCCCTATAGAGGATAGCTGCTCTTTTAAGGATCCAATGGACAAAAAGCTGGAGGCTTATTTGAAGAAGATGTATGTTCATCAAGGCCTTCAATGACAACCTGCAGTTTGTATTGCCACTGTGTCAAGTGCGGCATCTTATTGGTACGATGCCTTGTCTGATTCCCTTCAGGTCGAGACTCCTTTGGAGGAGATCCAAGACAGGATTAAGGCTCTCAAACTAGCTTATTTCTGATGCTACTATGCAAGATATCTGGCTTTGCTGTGCTAGCCCGCAGAGCGATGTGGCTAAAATTTTGGTCAGCTGATGTTACTTCCAAGTCCAAGCTTCTGGCGCTTCCTTACAAGGGTAAGACCTTTTTTGGACCTTGTCTTGTAGAAATCATTTCTGATATTACTGTTGAAGAAGGGTCTTTTCTACCACAGGACAAGAAGAATACACATAAAGGTCGTCAGAGTAATTTTTGTTCCTTTTGTAACTTGAAAGAAAAGTCTTCCTCTCCCTCTTCCAAGCAGAAACAGTCCAAGTCTTCTTGGAAACCTTAATCTGTCTTGGAACATGGGAAAGCAATCAAAGAAACCCGCAGCTGAGTCTAAATCAGCTTGAAGGTTTGCCCCCGATCCGGGATTGGATCAAGTGGGGGGTAGGCTTTCTCTGTTTTATCAATCATGGATACAAGATGTCCCAGATCCCTGGGCTGTGGACATAGTATCTCAGGGTTACAAAATAAAATTCAAAACTTTTCCTCCTCTGGGCAGGTTCCACCTCTCAAGATTATCTGCAGACCAGATAAAAAGATAGGCATTCTTGAATTGCATTCGGGTCCTTTCTTCTCTGGGAGTGATAGTTCCAGTTCCTGTAAGGGAACAGGGTCTAGGATTCTATTCAAATCTGTTTGTGGTTTAAAAAAAAAAGGGGAACTTTTCGTCCAATTCTAGACCTAAAGTGTCTCAACAAGTTTTTCAGGATACTGTCCTTCAAAATGGAAACCATTCGTTCCATTCTTCCCTTGGTCCAAGAGGGTCAGTTCATGACGACCATAGACTTGAAGGATGCGTATATTCATGTTCCCATCCACAGGGACCATCAAAAGCTCCTGAGATTTGCATTTCTAGACAAACACTTTCAGTTTGTGGCTCTTCCGTTTGGCCTTGTCACAGCTCCCAGAATTTTCTCAAAGGTTCTGGGGGCTCTCTTGGCAGTGATCAGGTCTCGGGAATGGAAGTGGCGCACTACCTGGATGACATATTGGTTCAGGCGTCATCTTTACTATCATACAGAGATCTTGTTGTCTTTTCTACAATCCCACGGATGGAAAGTGAATCTGGAAAAGAGTTCCCTTGTTCCAGCTACAAGGGTAGTTTTCTTAGGGACCATAATAGATTCCCTATCTATGAAAATATTTCTGACGGAGGTCAGGAAATCCAAAATTCTTTCCTCTTGCGTTTCTCTGCAGTCTACTGATCGGTCATCAGTGGCTCAGTGTATGGAGGTAATTGGTCTGATGGTTTTCGTCTTGCAGAAGAATTCTCTGAGTCCCTTCTCAGTCTTCTTCGATCACATGAATGGAAGATAAACCTGAAAAAGAGTTCTCTTATCTCAAGTACCAGGGTGGAATTCCTGGGTACTTTAATAGACTCCATATCCATAAGGATATTTATAACAGACAAGAGACTTTGCAAGCTAACTTCGGCATGTCTTGCCCTCCGGACCTCCTTGAGTCCCTCTGTGGCTCAGTGTATGGAGGTGATTGGTCTCATGGTGTCCTGCATGGACATTATTCCTTTTGCCAGGTTCCGTCTCAGACCTTTACAACTGTGCATGCTGAGGCAGTGGAACGGCAATCATTCAGATCTGTCTCAACAGATTGTATTAGACAGCCGGTCTCTTGGTGGCTCTTTTCAGATCATCTGTCCCAAGGGACATGCTTCTTATGACCATCCTGGGAGATTGTGACTACGGACGCAAGCCTATCAGGGTGGGGATCTGTTTGGGGTGCCAGGAAGGCACAGGGGTTGTGGACTCAGGAGGAGAATGGCAGTGTTTTCCCAACAGTAAGGAATGAAGCCGTGGACTCTCCTTATCTTAGGAAGGAAAACATAATTTATACTTACTAGATAAATTCCTTTCCTTCCGGATAGGGAGAGTTTACGGCCCCCGCCTGCTTTTTCTTATCTATGGGCGGTCCCCTATTATTTATTTTATTCTTTTGGCACCATTTATACCCTAATGTTTCTCACACTTTTCCTTATTCCCTCAGCAGAATGACTGGGGTAATTAGGAAGTGGGAGGGATATTTAAGCCTTTGGCTGTGGTGTCTTTGCCTCCTCCTGGTGGCCAGGTGGTGTATTTCCCAACAGTAAGAAATGAAGCCGTGGACTCTCCCTATCTGGAAGGAAAGGAATTTATCTAGTAAGCATAAATTTACTTTTTCCTTCTCTGTTTGCTTAGAGAACTCCTAATGTCCTGCTGTGTTTTTAGCTTTTTTTCATTTTTTTTTTTTTTAAATATTTTTATCTTATCCTACAGCTGAATAATTGTAGATCAAAACAATGTATTATATTTTGGGCAAAGAACAGTTTAGATTAACATAAAAAAAACATTTTAAAGGGACAGTAAACACCTTGTAATTACAAGATTATTTTTGTTGTCTTGTGGTAAACTAATATATTTGGAATATATTATCAGCTTAATAGCTGCAGTTGTTTCAGAGGAGCCAATCCGGTCTTATTATTACAGTAGACAAGCGTAGCCGTGATCATCATTTGCGCAAACTCAGCATATGCTTGTAAAGCCTACCCTGTGTATTATAAATTCTCAAAATTTGAACACTCTTAATTTTCAGACTTTTATAACAGGCAGAGGGGACAAAATAAATAATAAAAGTATTCTGCGATTTTTTTTTTTTTGCTACATATAATATAATGATAGTGCTTCTACTAATATTTTTTTTCATAAAGCCTGGGACATTGCTGGTGGTTTGAGTGTGATTTCGCTCTAGTACCCTCTGGGATATTGTAAAGGGACAGTCTAGTCAAAAAATAAACTTTCATGATTCAGATAGGGTATGCAATTTTAAACAACTTTCCAATTCACTTTTATCATCAAATTTACTTTTTTTGTCTTGGTATTCTTAGTTGAAAGTTAAATCTAGGTAGGCTCATATTCTAATTTCTAAGCCCTTGAAGGCCGCCTCTTATCTCAATGCATTTGACAGTTTTTCACAACTATAGGGCGCTAGTTTGTGTGTGCCATATAGATAACATTGTGCTCACGCCTGCAAAGTTACTTATGAAAGGGCACTGATTGGCTAAAATGCAAGTCTGTCAAAAGAAGTGAAATAAGGGTGCAATCTGCAGAGGCTTAGATACAAGGTAATCACACTGGTAAAAAGTATATTAATATAACCGCATTGGTTATGCAAAACTGGGAAATCGCTAATAAAGGGATTATATATCTTTTTAAACAATAAAAATTCTGGAGTGGACTGTCCCTTTAAATTTACTTCATATGCAAATGTACTTCCCTGAAGATTTTGCTTCATTCTATTGGTATCCTTTGTTGAAGGAGCATAAATGCACTAAAGCAAACTAGCATCAACGAATACCAAGAGAACTAAGCAAATTGGATAACAGAAGTAAATTGGAAAGGTTTTTAAAATGATATGCTCTATACGAATAATTAAAGAAAAAAAAATTGGGTTTCATGTCCCTTTAAGACTCTTTCCTTACATCAGATTAGATCCTTTTTTTTTTTTCTTTCTTTCCAGCCAGGAGCTTTTCACTGGTCCGACAAAAATGCTTTTCCACAATATTTACATTTTTATCGTACAAGCAAAATGAGTCCATTATAATATTGCAGTGCTGTCTAGTCACAGTATAAGATAGCGTGACACGAGTCTGTTCTCCAGACTGTGGATAAGCATTTTCACTCTGTGAAAGGAATTTCAGAGATCGAAGTGTAAAAAGTCTCCTACTTTGTCATCACTAAACCTCAAAGATAAAGAAGTTCACATTTAATCAGTCTGCTCCATAGATGATATCAGGGTAGTGCATGTGTGCCTGTGTGTATTTCTAGTGACACTTTATTGCAATAATTTAGCCAAACCACTTTTATCTAGGACAGATGGCGACCAGAACAATAAATTTAGATGTAACCTGTAAAATAAATGCAGTTAGGTATAAATAAAATGCTATTGTGCATTCAGTTTGCATTGCGCACGTTGAGGGTGATGTACAGCTGCTTAACCATGGAAACCTATTTAATAAAGTAAATGACGCACAGTTCTTGTGCTGATGTTCCTTCCAGGTGACGTTTAAAAGTATATTATATTGGCTAGAGTACCTACTTTGTCACTTGTTACCTATCATATATATGTTTTTTCCTTGTCTAGGAACAGAGGAAGTTCAGGAAGCTCTGCTGTCTGTGCATTCTCCATGCAGGATGTTGAGAACGCTTTCAGCGGCCTATACAGGGAAGTGAACCGTGAGACACAGCACTGGTACACATACACGCACTCCGTTCCTGAGCCACGGCCTGGAAGTGTGAGTAAAGAAATTGTACTGAGCATTTAGCCTTGGAGTGATCACTGAATTTTTTTGGGGGTTTGAACCACCTAAATTGTGAAATGTATTCAGTGTGTCTGAAAATTGCCTTCCATACCACACAGTATGCAGTGCTGTTATCTTCTAGGGATAGTGAAGTTTGTTTTACAAGCTTTATTAATTCTTTTGAGGTTCCAAGGAATAACATTGAAGAACATGTTTCAAGATCTTTCAAATCATTTGACAGTGGAGTAATTGATTCCTGTTTGTTATAGAAGAATCTGACTTGCATTTGTCAATTTTGTTTGTGTTTTAATATTGCCCTCTAGTGGCTAGTAGAATTATACTGCAAGTTAAAGGGACACTGAACCCAAAAATTTTCTTTTGCGATTCAGATAGAGCATGCAATTTTAAGCAATTTTCTAATTTACAAAAATTTTCTTCATTCTCTTTCTATTTTTATTTGAAATAGAAGGCATCTAAGCAACGGAACCAGACAATTTTTTGTTCAGAACTCTGGACAGCACGTGTTTATTGGTGGGTGAATTTATCCACCAATCAGCAAGAACAACCCAGGTTGTTCACCAAAAAGGGTCCGGAATCTAAATTTGATAATAAGAGTAAATTAGAAAGTTATTTAAAATTGCATGCTCTATTTGAATCACAAAAGAAAAAATTTGGGTTTAGTGTCCCTTTTAAACATTCATGTTTATTTAGACAAACTGAAACAAAACCAATAACTTTTATATATTTTAGAATGGGGATTTATATACTTATGTGATATAACTTTATTTGGCTTCAGATATATATATATATATATATATATATATATATATATATTTTTTTAATTAAAATAAATATATATATATATATATATATATTTATATATATATATATATATATATATATATATATATATATATATATATATATATATATATATATATATTAATATAAACTTGCTTTCTTATTGTACTTAGAAGTGTGGTTGTCTGTGCATCTGATTTTTTTTTTGTGTGTGTATTCCAACAGTGCATTACTAATAATGTAAGGCAAATGAAAATCAATTCCTCACTCCAAATGCCTGACCGAGTGTTGAACTTTGTCAAGGACCATTTCCTGATGGACAGTGAGATCCGCAGCAAGCCCTTACTCCTGCAGGCGCAGATGCGCTACCAGCAGATTAGTGTGCAGCGGGTCAGGGGCCTGAGGAAGACTTATGATGTCCTTTTCTTGGGAACTGGTAAGAAACCAGCAAAATTAAGTGACAAATAAACTATTGTGGCAGAAGTATAATATTCCTTGCTCATAAGGACCATTTAATACTGAAGAGTTTCGTAATCCACAAATGCACAATAAAAAGACAAATCAAGAGCCCAAGAAAATGTCAAATTATCAGTAGATTTTTTTTAGGACAAATTTTGCTTCTATTGCCTTGCCCCCTGTATCATGTGACAACCACCAACCAATTACAGGCTCATATACATATACAGGTGGCCCTCGGTTTTATGCCGGTTCAATTTGCGCCATTTCAGAATAACAACAAGTCATGTGACTGCTATTGAAAAGCTTTGGAAAACAAAGTGCACTAATTAAAATAGCCAGTAGGAGAAGCTGTCCGCTTGTTTTGCAGCAAAGTTATGCAACTTAACAGCCTGAAATTGATCTGTGTACACAGAGCAGACATTAGCTATCGAGCAACAAGTTTTAGCAGCCACTTCCCTATTATCTTCCACTCCAGCTGCTTGAGGTGAGGGTGCCTAACTGCTTAATCACTGCAGATTGAAATGCATAGAATAGGTGCAGACCCAATATTATCTAACATGCTAACAATGCAGAGAACTGATTGCAGAAAAATGCAAGTAAAAAAACGTTTTTGTTTATTAAACTTAGTTTGATGGTGATGCAGTCTGTTGTGTGATTATTTAAATAGGTGCTGTTAGCAAATGTTTTTGTTCATTAAACTTAGTTTGATGATGATACAATCTATATTATTAGGTTTATAATGCTGTTTAGCATTTAAAGTCTTCATTTCAAAGCTTTAAAAATAATGTATTAGGTGTTACTTATGACAATTTTGAGAGGGGCCTGGAACCTAACCCCCCTCACTTCCCATTGACTTACATTATAAACTGGGTTTCAATTTACAACCATTCCTCCTGGAACCTAACCCCGGCATAAACTGAGGGCTACTGTGAACTCTTGCACATGCTCAGTAACAGCTGGTGCCGCAGATATAGTGCATATAAAAATACAGCGTACAAAATGAAAATGAAAGTAAATTGGAAAACTCTAAAAATGTCTAGCTAAGGTGTATGAATATAATGTTTGTCACATACAGGCATGCACTGAAAAAGCGGATGTTTAAATTATTATGCTGTGCTTGAATCACGGGAAAAAATTTATAAAAACTATACAGAAAAGCTTTGTCCTTACATTACATGGCATGAAGAAATCACAAATCTGGACATTATTAATCCCTTTGGCTGCCAAAGAAAGATGCATCTACCTAGGGTTACAAACTTATTAACAAACTCTTTTTTTTATTTAAAACATGATAGGTTTTCTCTATCTTATGTTAAACTTTTTTTTTTTTTTTTTTTTTTTTTTTAAATAATAATAATAATTTAAAAAAAAAGGAAATTGATAGAGTTTAAGATCACAGTTCTCTTAACAGTATCACATAAAGCATGAGCATAATAATATTTGAGTACACTGTCACTAGTTAATTATGTTATTTATCTCTACTGCTGTGGCCAATTATCCACAGTTATAAACGAGCACATGTGATGATCAAGCAATCATTGCGTGGAATATTACAGGGTCAAGATTTTAGAAAAGCAGACAGGGGGATTCAATTTTACTTTTAGCTCTTTCTGACATGCAGAACATATATGCAAACAATTTGACAATTGTGGTTTAGAATTGGCCTAAACTTAGAAATGTGGAGATGTTATTGCTTGTTTTAGTGAATTCATTTCCCTCTCAAACATAAATGTGATGTTGGTTTCAAGAATCTTATTTCATTTTAATCTGCAGATGATGGCCGAATGCACAAAGCTGTCAGTGTCAATGAAAAGGTTCATATTATTGAGGAAATTAAGCTCTTCCAGAACCAGCAACCAGTACAGGAGCTACTGCTTGATCATAACAAGGTAATGGGAAACATCAAATGGTTGGCTGACTTACTGGACATCTTTATTAGGGCAATATGGCCAACATTAAAGAGTTTAACAGTTTTTACTGAAAACCATGTACAAATAAAGTTTTAATATTTTAAAAAAAATGCAATTTATTATCCTGTTCAGATGTGTTTATGAAAAGTTACTTGTAGTAGACACTTACAGTACTGGCAAGTAAGGGACATCAATATCTGCAGTTTACTTCCCCAGGGTTCTGCTAACCTAGAAAATTGCTTTATGTTAGAGACAGCACACAAATAATAATAAATGGCTGCAATAATGAAATGTACTAAAGCTTTAGAGCATTTTTTTTATTGTACTATTGCTTAAAGCCTTAACTGATTCAGATAAAGCTTTCAATTTAAAGGGACATTAAACTGCTAGGCACAACTACTCTAGAATGGTTACTACTACTCACCATATTATTGCATTTCATTGTATTCCTGCAGCTCTTTATAAATAATTTCTCCTGTTTTAATAGTGTAAATGTGCCAGATACTGCTCTTTGCATGGGGGCTGCCATATTGGGGCTTAGGTATTCTCACAACCTGTGACACAAGCAGTGCACAGTCACAGATCATTAATATTTTTCCTATTTTTTACAGTTGAATAATGTGCTTCAGGTTAGGGTGCATAATACAAAGCTACATTTTCTAGTGGCTGCATTGCTCTATAATAATGCTGAGTGATTTTCTTTAAATTTATTTTGTGTAAATGTAAAACTGTGTAAACAATGTAAAGCTCATGCTTTTGTATTATGCACCCTAAACTGAAGCACATTATAAATAGGAAATGTTACTGATCTGTGAGTGTGGACAGCTTCTGCCACAGTGTGTGAGAATACCTGAGCTCCAAGATGGCAGCCCCCAGTACAAAGAGGCAGTGCTTCAGTATCTTGCACCTTTAAGCTATTAAAACAGGAGAAATTATTTATGATGAGCTGCAGGAACAGGATGAAATGCAATAACATAGTGAGTAGTAACCCTTCTAGGGTAGTTGTGCCTAGCAGTTTAATTTCCCTTTAAAAAACAAAATTCCAATATATTTTCATTATCAAAACAGGAACATTCTTTTTATATGCACACTTTCTGAGTCTCCACCTCCCACTAAGCATGGCTGTCACATGATACAGGAGGAGGAAATTTGGATTAACTTTAAAATTTGCCAGAAAATATACTGCTCAATTCAAATGCAAAGTTAGTACTATTGCATTGTCTTTTTTGTTGTGTATTTCCCAGTTATTCAATTCTACGGTCCTTTAAAGGGACAGTCAACACCAGAATTTTTGTTGTTTAAAAAGATAGATAATCCCTTTATTACCCATTCCCCAGTTTTGCAAAACCAACACAGTTATATTAATACACTTTTTACTGCTGTGACTAGCTTGTATCTAAGCATCTCCTGACCGCCCCTAATCACATGACTTTTAGTTATTATCTATTGACTTGCATTTTAGCCAATTAGTGCAGTTTCTGCCACAACCCACGGGCGTGATCAAAATTCTATCTATATGGTTTACCTGAACTACTCTCCCCTGCTGTGAAAAGCAAATACAAAGCATGTGATTAGAGGCGGCCTTCAAGGGCTTAGAAATTATCATATGAGCCTTCCTAGGTTTAGCTTTCAACTAGAATACCAAGAGAACAAAGCAAAATTGTTGATAAAAGTAAATTGGAAAGTTGTTTAAAATTACATGCCCTATTTGAAAAATAAAAGTTTTTTCTGGCCTTGACTGTCCCTTTAAGTCAGCGCCTCTGAAGGGGTAATACACTGTTGATCTTGAGTTAAACACAGCAAATAAGTCAAACAATGTCTGTGTTCAGCACAATGCCGCTCTAGACTTTAACTTGTGTGTAAATTCCCTTTGTGGAACGGAAGATGAATAATGCATTGGTGCACATAGGCAAACCATTTGTAAAGTCTACCTCTTGTGTTTCTGATGGGATTGATCATACACATAACTCTTTTCACCAATAGCAGTTTACTGGCTGTAGTAACATATTGTGCTAGGCTAGTGTAACTGTTTACTTATTCACATTGTCTTCTATTTCCTAATGAGTATCCCTTTATTTGTCACAGGGTCTAATTTATGCCTCTTCGCACTCTGTGGTGGTTCAGGTTCCGGTGTCAAACTGCAGCATGTACAGAAGCTGTGAGGAGTGTGTCCTGTCCCGAGACCCTTACTGTGCTTGGAATAGGAGAGTCTGTCACAATGTCCGCCATCATATACATGACATGAACACTCAGTGAGTGATGTTCTTATTAACATTTGCATGCTGAAATGCATTACTATTGCACAAATTGCATTAAAAAAATATAAATATATATATTTATTTATTTATTTTTCTTCTGTTTTAAGGCACTGGGTTCAAGATATAGAAGGAGCAGATACAGAAAAACTATGTTCACAAATAAACTCAACCGTGCCCCATGGTAGAGTGAACAGAACTGGTACGTAATTTTTTAGCCCATTGTCCTTATCAATCTCAATAGCTAACAAATGAAATACATTTTATAATGGATGTTTTTAGTAGCATTTAAGGGTTAAAACATTTCATGGAAGTGTTCATGCTTCTGCCATCTTTAACATTTTTTAGATGAACTTGGGTATGATTCCATTCAGTTTGCACCAGTCCGCTTAAAGGACCATTATAGTGGAAACTTTTAATGCTCTAATTAATATTAGCATGTCATTTTAACACTAGCAACTTTCCATGTTGGCTAAATACATGGTTAAAGGGAAATTGACAGTCACAAAATCAGCAGCAGTAGTAGCGCAGCTGTGTCGTGCAAAGGCAGCTGCTGATTGGTTTGGCTGCAGATTTATATTATTTGTATAAAACTTTAATGCTGGAGGGTTGCCACTTGCCTGCTAATCTAATAAATGAATAATAATACTGTTAAATGATAATTGTAAGTTGGTTGAAGTGTGTATGAATCAGTGTTGCAATGCCCACCTGGTGATATATCAATCCTGAGCTTCAGAAGAATGGCTGGTTTTACTTGAGTAAAAAAATGAAGAACAGTGATTTAAATGCTTCTTTAATGTATAGCATGTTTCTTTGTTATTTAAATATATAAGTGGGTTGTTACTGTTTGATTTAAATTATGGATCTGATTTCTGCTTTGCAGAACCTGAGTGCCAGAAGATTTCCCTGGACTTTGACACAGTTACGTTACCCTGTAAACTTCTATCTAATTTGGCATCACGTTTGTGGATCCATGATGGGAAAGTAAATAACTCCTACTTTGTTTTGCAAACTGGTGACTTAATTCTTGTGAGGAGCCCGGATAGCTTGGGAACATATGAATGCTGGTCAGAGGAAAAGGGCTTCAGGAAGCTAATGGGCAGGTACTGTGTGGAGTCCAGCAACTATATAAAGACATCAACCCAGCGTACAGACACAGAAAGAACAGTTCCAAAAATAAATGATTTTGAGATTTTCCTAAACACTTCAAAATCTGTGTCTTCCTCTGAGAGCCATTCTGCAAAGCTGACTGGGAAGTCTTACTGGAACGAATTTCTGATTATGTCTACCCTATTTGGTTGTGTATTAGTCATCTTGGCTCTTTTCATCTTGTACAAACACAGAAAAGGGATGAAAACGTTCCTTAAGCCAGTAGAACATCCAGATAAGCAACCCAAAATGCTACGTAAAAATGGCAAACCTGCAGAAAGCCTGCCATTAAATGGGACAAGCGCTCCTGTTCCAGCAGCTGATCATAAAGGCTACCAAACTCTAAATGACAACTACATCATCAACACTCCTGTTCATGAGGCTTTAGTAGGTAATAACATCTTGTCAGAATCTGAGAAAAGGCCATTAAATATCAAGGACACTATAGTAGAGGTATCACCTGTTAGTCCAAGACCTAGGGTACGACTGGGCTCCGAGATAAGAGATTCTGTGGTATGAGAATCAGATAATTAAACTAAATAAACTATGTGAATACAGTTTGCAGGCCACAAAAGGTATCAGACTGTGAACTACAGAATGTGGGCTTTTGCAACAACGAAACAAGCTGGAAAACCTATATGTGTGCATGCTACTCAGATGATGACAGTGAATGTACATTGTCAAACCAGTCTTTGTACAGCTTCTTTGTGCAAACTGTAAAAAGGTGTGTTGTAATATGATGAAAAAGGTTATTCCTGCTGCAAGACGCACTCGGATCCATGAAACTCATTGTCTGTGGTAAGAAAAGGCGTGCAAGCCAGTCATGAAAGTAAATCTCATCCATTTCATCTTAGCAACAGGTACACCTCAATTCAACATTTTGGAGTATTCTTTTGTTTTTAAAAATACAGAACAACTACTAATGACCATGAGTTTGTTCTAATTCAAGACACTAAATGCAGAAAGTTCCACAGGCTGACAAAATGATGTTGACCTGTGTGTTGAAACGCGTTAAATGACCAATATGGGATCAGTGGAGTTGAGTCCGATTTACACAGATTTGTGATGAAAATTAAGGAAAAGGAGTTAATCTTAGAGAAGGCCAGATCACGCTTCATAGTAAATAATGGTCAGTAAGAAATGGGCGTTCAGGTACAAAACACAACTTAAAGTCCAGCACAATACTAGGGCAAGTCAAGTATAAGAACATGGAAGCCAGAATACCGTGAAGCTAAGAGAAAACAATGGTACTTCCATTCCGAACTATGTGAACAGTCTGAAAATATGATTAATAGCACACTTTTGGAGAACACAGTGAATCATATTTTGATTAAACAATTTATTTTTTTATAATATTGTGGTATTATTTTGTTATTTTTATGGACAATCACTGTAGTTTCATCTATTTTATGGCACAAATCAACTAGTTTTTTTTTTTTTTTTTTTTAAAACAATGTGAAAACAGGAATTGATGCTTGTATAACATTACAACCAGCTATACTCTGCCTACGTATGATAGACACAATAGGGTGTATGATTTATGAAGCAATTGCAAGTAATAAATGTATCGAGGATTTTTATTTTTGGACTTGTACATATAAAGGGATTTTGTTTGTATTTGTTTATTGTTTAGTTGTTTAAGGAAGTCTATATTTAAAATATCTTGTTAAATTTCTTTTCACCACTTACTTGTCTTTCAAAGAGATCTACAGTTGGAAAAAAAGTATAATTTAGTTTCATGCCTCGGACCCCTCTAGTGCCTTCATAGTACAGCAGCACAGTCACAATGTGACCACTTATCATTGCTCAATAAAGATGAATACTTTAACCAAATTATTAGACATAAGGTGCTTCTCAAATATTGCTCCCCATTGTAGTAGCTTAGATTGAAGATATAGATAATCATACACTAAAATAAGGCGTGTGAGAATCTTTCCTACATACTTTGCAGCAGACATACGTTAGGAGAAAAATGTGATGAACTGAAATATACATAGAGTCTTCTAGCAAGTAGATTTGCAATTTTTGTTTTGACAACTGCATTTTTTTATGATTAAAATAAGGAAATGCAGGTGATTTTTTTTGAAGGATAAAGAATTATTACTTGTCTCTCACTGTGGGCTTTATGAGCTAAAGTTCTTGGTTCTGGCCGGATGATCTTAGAAGTCTCGGCATTACTATAAGGTCCCTCAAATAATTTTACAACGGAAAATGTTACCTTGCGAACTGTTTACCAACCTATGCAGGGTTTTAGATGTGAAAGAGAGAAGCCTACATTAATATATAATGTCAGAAAGTAACCCCCAAAGATTTTGTGGATTCTCTTTCCATGCAGGCAAGTTTTTGTTCATCATGCCCGTATGTGTTTAGTGCCTGGAAATGGGTTAAACAAATAGTTAAATGGACATGCTACCCATAAGCTAAATCATTTTATAGTAATGCAGCATATCTGTAAAAAGGAAAAACAAAGACCATTGACTAGAAAATATCACAAACATCTCTATGTAAAGAAGGAAGATATTTTACCTCAAACGTTCTTCAGTAGCCACATTCCTTTCTTCAATTTAAAGAAGTTTACTATGAAATCTCACAAAATTATGCCCGAATTCTATGAGATCACAGTAAAGCAAAATGTAAACTTAAAGCTTCTGATGCAGGTTGTTTTTTGTTTAACGATGCAGAAAGTAAAAAGTAGCAGAATGGTAAATTATTAAAGAACAATTGATGGTGTTGATATTAAATCTAGAAAACCCATGTAACTTTCTTTTTTTTACACCGTTGCATTATGTATAAATTAACATGTCCCTTTAAAGTCTGCTCAGGAGCCACAATGCATTGCTATTACTAAGTTGGACATATTGCAGCTTTGTGTTTATGCCCTGCAGGGGTCAAACACATAAACAGCACATTTTATTACTACCTATGTTTTAAACATTAGATCATTTTATTATTGAGTTATGTCTATTTTACTGTATGAGGGCTGTAATGCATTTCATAGCAAAACTTCCTGAAAGCCAATGGCCTCTTAAACCTCATAGTCTTAAAAGTATTTGTTGGCAATAATTTTACTAGTTTAATTAAAACAGTATTTGCTGTCTCCGTCCCAATCTGAAGCACAATATGATAGTTTGACTAGTTATGTGTGAAGTGTTACTTACAGAATAGTGCTTAACACGTTACGTAGATATTCTTAAACTTTACTGCCATTTCTGACGTTTGAAGTTTTCAATATAAAAGTACTGAGCATTATGGCTTCTGGACTTGCACCTATAATGAGGAAAAATGCACAAATCTAAGATTTGGTCATTATCTTGACTAGAGGATATGGTTAACGGCAACTAAGTGGAACATAAAGTATAAAAAACAAAATGCCATTAACAGTTTGCATCAAAACCTATTAAACACTTCTTCCTGTGAAACCACAGCCACAAAATACATTCCTTTTCTTGAAAATCCTAATGCAACAGACATTGCATCTGTTGACTTAGCTACGTCTATGATTGTTAAAATCTCCAAGAGATTGCGAATCAAGGACACAATTGTCTAAATTTTCTATCATGCACTTTAAGAATAACCTTTAAATATTACAAGACTAGGGAGCTACAGTTCAAAAAAATGTGCAGCTCGTTTACAGTAAACTTTCAGCTAAACTTTACTATGATATCACAATTTTGCAATAAGAAATTAGTGTCAATCAAAGTCCCTTTCTGAGAGTTTTGTAAGAATGGATTAGGGTGCGACAAAGTTTAAGAGAATGTAAATATGTGCCTGAATCAAATGGTTAAAAATAAGTGTTTTAAACTAAGACACTAATTTGTTAGCCAAAAGCCCTACATTTTTAGTATTTAAAAACAAGATTTCTTTTAAAATGCATGATTGAACATTTGTGACTTCTGTCATTTTTGCTTTTTAAATACACTGTTTTAGCATTATTCAAATCAGTACAAATGTATTAAATATGTTTGGTACCTTTTTATAAAGCATTTGCTTAAATATATTACGTGAATATAAATGGTGCAAACACATACTTATTTGAGACACAGGTATGCTATGACCAGCGGTTGTGTAAATGTTAGCTGGATCAGAAGCAATCTGCCAAAGACCTTAAGATGCATTTTTCATGCATGCTGCATATCAGACAGGGAAAACTTTCCTATCCTGGTACAAGGTTAGTAGCAGAATCGCTCACTATAATTGGAACGTCAAAAAGTCATTTTAAGTATGACATCAACTAGCTAAATAATGTGCACCTTACTAGAATGCATGTTTGTAAATAATACTAGGATGTAAATAGCAACATTCTGCTTTTGTGCCAAACTAATCTGTGGTATGAGAGTCTCTTAAAAGGTTATGAAACCCAACATTTTTCTTTCATGGTTCAGATAGGGAATACAATTTCAAACAGCATTCCAATTTACTTATATTATTTAATTTGCTTCATTCTTTGCATATCCTTTGTTGAAGAAATAGCAATGCAAATAGGTGAGCCAAACACATGAGGCATCTATGTGCAGCCACCAATCAGCAGCTATTGAACCTATTTAGATATGCTTTTAAACAAAGGATATCAAGAGGATGAAGCAAATTAGATAATAGAAGTAAATTGGAAAGTTGTTTAAAATGTCATGCTTTCTAAATCATGAAATAAAAAAATTGGATTTCATGTCCCTTTTAACTGTGTTTTATGTCCCTTTTTTTTACATATCTTGTTCAGATATAATTAAGCTTTCTATGAGGTCTGTATTGTTATTTTAAATGTATGTATGTTTTTTTTAATGCACTTTATAATTTCTAATAAAACTTTTGAAAAATATTGATTTTGTTTGTGTTACATTCATGCATGTTTTATTCTAAATCAAAACAGGAAGGAGCTGACATGAAACAAGCACCTATTGCGTTTACGCCAGCGTTAATAGCAGAGATTATATGGTATATATTGTAATGAAAGAATCTGATCATTTCTTTCATAATGGTTTAGAGTCCACACATGTGGGATTACACTCTAGGAGAAGGCAAAGCAAAAACCTACATACCAGAACTTTAATCCCTCCTACTCTCCCAGAAAGCCTTAGTCATACTTATGGCCAACTAGAGGAGGAAGAACTAGAAAAGGAGGAAAGGACAAAGCGGGGAAATTAAATGCAAATGTCCTGCCTCCATCTGTACAGAATAATGACAGGACTCATGGACTCTCACCACCATGAAATAAATTAATTGATCAGGTAAGCATACATTTTGGTTTTGGTAACCAAGCAGTAAAGTACATAAGACTGCCATGAAATGTGGGGGGCAAATACAGGTAAAGTAGCTATGATGCTGATTATGTGCAACAGGGCTGTCAAAAGCAGCCTCTAAAGAAGCATACACTTGCAAGGAAGTCCAGGTAGCTGCCTTCACTTCTTGGGCCTTCCATAATGTAGAGTCTATAGACGAGATATGTAAAACTGCTCTAGTGCTCGAGATATGTAAAACTGCTCTAGTGCTCGAGATATGTAAAACTGCTCTAGTGCTCGAGATATGTAAAACTGCTCTAGTAAGACTAACAAATTAAGGCCATAAAGGGATAGAAAGACCTATTTAAAATCCAAATGCATTATGCACATTTAAATGTTGAAGTATTTTTGAAATATACAAAGAAAGACACTATAGATATGAGAGTCTGTGTGTGAAAGAAAGGGAATTCAGCACTCTTTTCGATTCAAAAGTTTTATTTTTAATTAATGATTATCAAATCTTCTCTGAGAAACCAGATAATACATGCTGTCGTCAAAGCACAACAGTTCCAAAAATGTTGCTCAAAAAGACACATATAAAACAATATTATAACAATAAGCCACTCTGAAGAAGAAAATAGCATGCAACACCCTGCTGAACCAAACCCTATATAATTAATAGTTATTGTCTGGCCAGGTATTTCGTGGGGATCTATGCATGTACACCATTCATGTTAACATGATTATATTGATGGAGCTCATTGATGAAAGGAAAAGTCATCCTTATAGTAATGCAATATCAAAGAAGCTTGTTAAAGGGACAGTCAAGTATAAATTAAACTTTCATTATTCAGATAGGACTTTTAATTTTAGTCAACTTTCCAATTTAGTTTTATCATCAAATTTGCTTTTTTCTCTTGGTATTCTTAGTTTAAACTAAACATAGGTAGGCTCATATGCTAATTTCTAAGCCTTTGAGGGCTGCCTCTTATCGCATGCTTTTTAAATCTCTCTTCAACACAAAGAGACAGAAAGTACACGTGGGCTATATAGATAAAACTGTGTTCAGGCACAGAAAGTTATTTAAGATATAGCACAATACAATGCTAAATTTAAGACAATAGATAATAAACAGTCACAGTCATGTGATCAGGGGGCTGGAAGAAGGTTCCTAGATACAAGGTCATCACAAAGGTAAAAAGTACATTAATATAACTGTTGGTTATGCAAAACTGGGGAATGAGTAATAAAGGGATTATCTATCTTTTAAAACAATAACAATTCTATCGTTGACTGTCCCTTTAATAAGCAAAGAGAGTAATGCAAGTTCCATGCACAGGGAGCAAACAAGTTCACAAAATAATTGGTTATCAAGGACAAAGATTACAGGTAGTTTTCCATGTGGAAGATGTGTTACTTGTGATTTCATGGAAAGGTCCAAGAAATTTTCTGTTGATGGGAAAAAGTTTTACAACATTAGATTTTTCTTTAATTGTAATACTGAAGGTCTAGTCTATCTCCTTCATTGTTCTTGTCCAATTTTGTATATAGGCAAAACTAAGAGGAAATTCAAAGGGACGATGTGAAAAACAAAAATATGGACAGCAGTATAGCTAGGCATTTTTTAGATTACCATGCAAGTAATCCTGAGTCACTTAGATTTATAGGGATTGACAAAGGTATCACTAATGGAAGAGGTGGTGATGATGATAATTGCCTCTTAAGAAAGGAATCAAGATGGATATATAATCTACAAACCTTATCACCCCGTGGTCTAAATGAAAAAATAGATTACTCCTGTTTTTTAGGGTCTTAATTTATAGATGTAAGAGGATAAATGAGTATATTAAATACTTGGCTAGAATGATTACAAGAGTGCCTAATACTAATGGCATTCATTCTTGTTAATAGGAATGATTTTTCCATTTTATACATTATCTGTGCTAAAATATATCTCATTACACCAAGGTTTCGCTTTTTGCATCTCTATTAGTTATAAGCAAACTTTTTGTGGACCTTGAAATATCTGTATGTTAGATTTGGCTTATTGCCATAAATAAATAATTATAATAAATGAGATATATATCTATATATTAGATTTCGTTCAGTGCTAAGAAAGTATTAGTCTTTTCAAAGGGTACAAATGTATTGCTAAATATACCTCTCCTCTTCAAAACAAGTGTCCCTAATAAATCTACCTCGTAACTAATCGGTGAATAATTTGTAAATTTATAGCGTATGGCATTGTATCATACTATTGACATCTAAATAAATAAGGAAACTAGTAATTTTCCACGATAATATCTATGTATTGATTGTTTGTTCATCGGACTTAATAGACAACATGTTAATGCACTATCCCATTTAATTTGTGGTGCCGAGAAATATATGGTGTTGTAATATTGGTCCAATAACATTTCCCTTTTGGTTTGAGGGTTGGGCATGTTAAGCCCAATAAATTGCAGGTAGCATAGTGACGTTGATACGCCCTGACGAAGCTCCATTTGATCACGCAATGGGAGTGAAACGCGTGTAGGCGTGGCCTTCCACTCTGTTGTTTGAAGCAACTTGTATCTTGATGGCATGCTGCGATACAATTTGGCAAAGCAAGATCCACTAGTATACTGACAAGTAAAGAGCCTTGAATGGAGAACTCTACAGGATACATTTTGCAAGCAAAGTGAAAGTGACACACGGTCATAAGGAGAGGTATCCAGCCTAACAATATCGGTATGTGTTAGGTGGGATATGCTGTGTATTAGACTAGTATTATGTACTGTATATTAGGTGTAACCCATAGCAGAGTGATAAAACCTAATATACTGTACAATACTAGTGTATCCATGGCCATCCGAATTTACCGAATAAATCCAAACTAATTCTGATTTATTCGGTAGATTCGGCAGTATTTTAATTCGGAAATTCGAATCGATCCGAATTTCCGAATATCCGAATCGATCCGAAACGAATCGCACATATCTAATATATATATATATATATATATATATATATATATATATATATATATATATATATATATAAGTTAATACTCCACTCATATTTATTGAGCACTATTTTAGTAAGTATAGCAGTGAGTTCACCCAAAATTTGATTGAAAACCAATACTATACAAGTATGGGAATTATCTTACTACTGAGATCCACAAATATTAAAGCAATGAATTTGCTGAATAGCAATAGTTCATATTATGCAATAGTTATGCCGCTAAATGGACACTGCTCTATATGTGGCATGCAAAGTAATATGCAAAGAGTACCATCACCCTTATACTATCGTTGTATTTCACTTAATTGGCAACAAAATAATGTTACTGAATTGTAACAATGTATTTGTGATAGTAAGCAATCAAGTGATATCCAAGCAGTATAATAGGTCGAAGTGTCTAAACATTAATCACTGCTTTTGTGCAGTTTAACTTGGTAACATTTAGTAGACAGTCAACCATTTGATGTTTTCAAATATAGTAGTAGCAACATGCTCAGCCCTGGGTGCTATAGCATTCTCAGGAAGCTGTGCTGTCTCCAGAGTCAAAGGCAGTTAACCCCAGACAAGCCTGGGTGCAGGGCTGAGTATGTTGCAGGGTCATGGGATGTGTACCCAGACCAGTCTGAGAGTGCAGTCCCCTTCCGTGTTTTGTATATGTCTAGGGTGATTACATAAGTCTGTGAACCCTGATTTGTTCCCAGTTTGATTGAGAGCTTACATTTCTATGGCTGTAATAGGGACACAGGTTTTGGAAGAGACCTTGGCGTGGTACCTGAGCTTGTCCCATTTGGCCAGATGCGCTAACTAACACTTCCAGTTTTGCTTGTAATCTTAGCTGAGAGCTTGTTAGCGAGGGCTGGACTTTCTCTGTGTGTTGTATTAATTTATTTTGTAATTTCCCCTGTGGGCCTTGCACCCAGGCTTGTCTGGGGTTAACTGCCTTTGACTCTGGAGACAGCACAGATTCCTGAGAGTGCTATAGCACCCAGGGCTGAGCATGTTGCAGGGTCATAGGATGTGTACCCAGTCCAGTCTGAGAGTGCAGCCCCCTTCCGTGTTGTATATGTCTAGGGTAATTACATAAGTCTGTGAATGACTTGTTCCCAGTTTGTTTGTTTGATTGAAAGCTTGCATTTGTATGGCTGTATTAGGGACCCAGGTTTTGGAAGACGTGGTACCTGGGCTTGTCCCATTTGGCCAGATGCGGTAATTAACTCTTCCGGTTTTGCTTTTTTTTTTAAAAAAAAAAAAACAATTTTTATTGAAGCTTCCAGTGCACAATACAAAATGCAGACATGTATACAGTTATGCAAAGTGGAAACTTACATAGTTTCTGATTAAACCAAACAAAACATATTACAACTTAACTTGGTATAACAATGTTCCACAAATTATCCCTGCAAATTTCAAATGCCATACCTGTATGGCTTAGTACCCACTCGTTGTAACGTTAATTCACCCAGCAGCAAGTCCAATGCTATCAAGTCCATACCCAACACGCCCCCGTCAAATCTCACATCAATTAAATATTGTCAATAAATGATTCCCACATGATCTTCATCAGCAAAAACGTGTCCCTCCTGTTATTTTTCATGTAAGCATACTCTTCAAGGGACATGATGAATTGAAATTGAGAGTACCAGACAGCCATACTCGGGCTGTACTGAGACTTCCAATTTTTTGCGATCAATTTTTTTAAACTGTTGCCAGCAATGAAAATCAACTTTTTCTTATGTGTTGGTATTTTGTTAGGTAAAACATTTAGTAACCATATATGGGGGTCTGCGGGTAAGTTCAGTTCCGTCATTGCATTTGTTGCTTTAACTATAGAGGTCCAGATCGGGGCTATCAATGGGCATGTCCACCATATGTGAATCATGGATCCCAGTCCCCCACCGCATCTCCAACATTTGTGAGAGGCCGAGGGGAACAGTTTATTAATCCTCGCTGGGGTGAGATACCATCTTTGTATTAGCTTTAAGTTTAATTCTATAAGACTACTTGATATAGAGACCTTAGTAACATTAGTGAACATTTTTGAAATATCGATTATAGACAAATCATTATCATCTAGCTCTTCTTTCCACCTATCTATAAAATATGGAGTGTAACCTATTGGGGTTTTTTGTAGCAATGTATACATTAATGATAAAGTCTTTCTAGCGGGGGAACCAGACTGACACAGGGTTTCAAAGGGCGTAAGGGGTCTGAGCAGATTAAGTCTCTCTGGATGCTTGAATATGTAGGAATGACATTGACGGAGAGAAAACCAGTTATTAAAGAAGGTCAAACCCCTCTCCATCAACTCATCAAGGTTAAAAAGTCTTGTCTCGTTGCCCAAGTGCACTAGCAATAATGCTCTAAGAGGGTTTTCTATGTGTTGAATCTTTTGTAGAAGGCCTATGGGGAGATCGGAATTTTCTGTGAGGGGTGTGAGCGGGGAGAACTGTGACGTGATATTCGGGTATTCCCTCAATACCTCCTTCCATACTGAGTAGGTTTCCATCAATATAGTGTTCTGTTTAAAGTCTGTGGATAAGTGCGGTGTTGATTGCCAGCATATCGTTCCTAAATGTGATTTTCCTGCTATGTCGTGTTCCAATACCACCCACCTCTTAGTCTCGTAATTCTTAAACCAGTCCACAATTCTCTGTAAAAAAACAGCCTGTCTGTATTTTTTTATATTGGGGACCCCCAATCCACCCTCAACCACAGGTAAACACATTAAGGTTTTATTAATTCTCGCTTTCTTTTTGTCCCATATGAAATCAAAAATTTTGTTTTGTAAGGACGGTATAAAGCCCTTAGGCAGGGGGATGGGGAGTGTTTGCAACAGATATAAAATCCTGGGAAGTATATTCATTTTGATCGAGTTTATTCGGCCCAACCAGGAAATACCCTTAGATCTCCAGGAGGAGAGGTCGGCCGTGATAGCCCTTTGTAGAGCGTCATAGTTCGTTTTAAACATCTCCTGATTAGATGTTGCTAAAAAGATACCCAAGTATTTTAGATTTTTTGTTTGTATGCGGAAGGGGCACTTCTGTGATAAGCGACAAAGGTAGTCAGCGTCACAGTGGACAGTGAGCATCTCAGATTTGGAGTTATTAATAAGAAAGTTTGAAGCGTGAAAGAAGGTGTCAAATTCATTCATAAGTCGGGGGATCGAATAGATTGGGTCTGTTAAGAAAAATAGAACATCGTCAGCATACAGAAGTAATTTATGTGTTGTGTTATGTATTTGAATCCCCATGATGTCTTCATTATTTCTGATAGTTATGGCCAACGTCTCTATGAAGCATGCGAAGATGAGTGGGGACAGAGGGCAACCCTGCCTAGTACCGTTTGATATCTGGAACGGGGCCGACAATATGCCATTAACTCTAATTTTAGCTATTGGGGAGCTATATAGGGCCATGACTTTAGATATGAAATGTGATCCCAGCCCAAACCCCTCCAGCGTGGCTCTCATGAAGTGCCAACAGACGCGGTCGAATGCTTTTTCCGCGTCCGTTGACACTATAGCTGATGTTATGTTATTTTGATTGATATGGTTCAGAATATGTAGAGCCCTTACAGTGTTGTCGCGCGCCTCCCTATTCTGTATGAAACCGACTTGGTCGCCCTCTATAATACTAGGCAGCACTTGTGACAGTCTATTTGCTAGAATTTTCGCGTAAATCTTAAGATCCGAATTAAGTAGGGAAATTGGCCTAAAATTTTCTACACAGTCCGGGGGTTTCCCGGGTTTAGGTAAGACCACGATATGTGCTTCTAACGCTGTAGGTGAAAAAGGGTCAGCTTCTGATATCTTATTAAAGAACTTTAGTAAGTGTGGTGCAAGCAAAGCTTTATAGGTTTTGTAATAACCGTTAGTGTAGCCATCAGGCCCAGGGGCCTTACTGTTGGGGAGGTTCTTAATAACTTCTAGGATCTCCGAATGTTCAAATGGTTTATTCAAGGAGGCCTGTTGATCCACGCTAACTTGTGGGAGGGTAATATTATCTAGGTATTTTTTTATTAAAATAGATTTCTGTCCCTGCTCCGTTGGAAATTGCTGTGAAGTAGGGGATAAGTTATATAACTTTTTATAATATATCTGGAAAGCGTTGGCAATTTGTTGGGAGGTGTGCACCTTCTTCCCTTCACACCCTTTAATAGAAAGGACAAATTTTTTATTCGCTTTCCTTTTCAACTTTCTAGCAAAAAGGGAGCTACTCTTATTATCGTTTTCAAAATATGTCTGTTGCAATTTGAGGGCGTTTTTCTTACACTCAACATGAAGCATTTCATTTATTCGGGCCTTACAGTCAGCAATGTTCTGTGATAGTGTGAGATCTGTTGGGTGTGATCTTCGTTGTGTTTCTAGATTGTTAAGCTCATTAAGAGTGTCATCCATTAGTTTTCTGGCTTGTTTATCGCGGTGTGATCTGATGCTAATCATCTCTCCCCTGACAACTGCCTTATGTGCTTCCCATGTTAAGTTACAGTCAGGGTCGTCGTCATCATTAAGAATAAAGTATTCTTCTATGACTTTACCAATTCGATCGCAAGCAATCGGGTCAGACAACAGGGTATCGTCCAGTCTCCATATATATTGATGTGTAGGGGTATGTGGCCAATCTAAGGAACACACGACCATTGCATGGTCGGACCATGTGTTAGGGGTGATTTCTATCTTAGTAACTCTAGAAAGATTAGTAACGTCCAACATGAAATAGTCTAGTCTAGAGTGTCTACGGTGTGGGTTGGAATAAAAAGTGTATTCCCTGGACTCTTGATGTATGATCCTCCATGTATCATGTAGGGTAAGATCTTTTAAATTTTGTTTCACTGAGTTAATAACTTTGTGTGGTACGGAAGACAAGTTATTGGAGTTATCCCAACATGGGTTTAAAGTGAGGTTGAAGTCCCCGCCCATTATAATGACACCCTTTGTCATTTCTAGAGTCACGTTAGTAAGGTGTTTGAAAAACACATCCTGCTTTAAGTTAGGTGCGTAAATATTAATCAGAGTGACAATTGTGTTTACCAGTTTCCCCACTATAATGAGGAATCTTCCAGCTTTATACTTCTTAATAGGGGTGAAGGGAACACCCCTTCTTATTAAAATGGCTACCCCATTAGTTTTAACTGAATTCGATGCATAATATGTGTCCCCAAACTCGAGAATGTTTTTGGTTCTCTACCTGAAACAAAATGTGTCTCCTGCATGAAGATTACGTCGCCCTTGCGGCGTACAATGTCACGAATAGCTATATTACGTTGTTGTGGGCAATTTAACCCCTTAGTGTTAGCTGTTATAAAATTTAAACCCTTAGCTGACTGAGTCATGGGAGTGGTAGAAGGTGCAACAAATATTCATTGGCACTAGTGCACTGAGGCTAGGTCCATTGTAGGACAACGAGTTCTGTAGGTATATTGATGAGCATGTAGGTGTAAGGACCCTCAGACAATTGAGTGATATGTGAGTGGGCGTCTGGATAGGGCATTGTGGAGCAGTTGTGGAACAAAACAATAAGTTCAACTTACAGTAAAACAAAAATACATAACAACAGTAATAAAAACAACAAAAAACATTGAGAATGTCACAAAGCATGACAACTGGAAGGAGGAATGCTCAGCGCAGACTCCAAAATTTGTGAATATTATTGGCAAGATAAGAGGAAAATTAAATATTAATAACATTGATTAGAGAAAAATCCTTTGTAAACACATGTTAAACTAGAGCATGGAAAATAGTTCAATGTGTGAGGGAGGGTTATCGACCCTTAGGCTATATGGGAAGACAGATTCCGCCTTTCCCAATAAAATGATGTCCACTGTCCCGGTAACAAGCTGCACAGTATAAACCAAGTGCAGAGGAACTGTCATTATATAAGCTTAATTTAACAATATGTCCTATAGTAGGAGTATTATCAATAACTGTGCAGATCTCACCCGTTCTAGAAGAGGGAGGAAGATTCAGGTCACTGAGTCCATACCCTGATCCATCTTTGGAATTGTTTATTTCACGTTGCTTTTTTTGTGGCTGACTTTTGTCCAGCTTGAATTCTTGGTCTTGTTTATAGCTTGACTCTCGGGATTAAAACCTTTTATTGAAACATCTGAGATCCGGGGTAGTTGGAATTTGATGTTCATCGCTTTGGAGAGCATATCCAGATTCTCAGGTGACTTGTAGGTATATGAATGGCCTTCATGTGATATCTGCAGACTAAACGGGAAACCCCATCTATACTTTATAGATCTTTCCTGAAGAGCTTTGGTAATAAAGCGCACATCCTTGCGTTTCTGAACTGTAGTAGGGCTTAAGTCCAAGTATACTTGAAGTGAATGGTCCAGATACATAATATTTTGAGATTTTCTAGCTTGCTGCCATATCTTCTCTTTGTCAGTGAAGCGTAGAAATTTTAAAATAACATCTCTGGGTGGAGAACCTGGAGGAGGCGGAGGTCTAAGGGCTCTATGCGCTCTTTCTAGTTCCAGATCAGGACCATGCGGGTTTTGCAGTAAAATTTTAAAGAGGCCCTGTAAATATTGATGCAAGTCGTTAAATGTAATGGCCTCCGGTAGGCCTCTTAGGCGTAGGTTGTTCCGCCTCCCCCTATTATCCAGATCCTCCACTTTATCTTGTAAAGCCTCGATTTGTGCGTTAGAGACGGTGGTGTATGTAGATAGATTGTCGTACATTGTGCTAAGAGAATCCTGGGAGTCTTCCACATACTCCATCCGATGCCCCAGTTCTTTTATATCCTTTTTCATGTTAACCAGTTCAGAGGTAATCAGTGACTTAAGTGTGTCGAAGTCTGCCTTTGTAGGTAAATTGGCTATGTTATCTTTAAGCTCTTTTATGCAGTCGTCAGACATGGTTGCAGGTAAAGGTGATTCTGCAGATTTGACCCTTATAGTTAGGGGTTGGTCTGTTAAGGACGGATTAGGAGATGATGATCCCTGAAAGAAGCTGCTCACAGATTTAATGTTAGATGCTTGGGCTTTCTGCACTTTGTCAGGCCTAACAGACCGTCTAGACATGATATCTCAGTATTAAAAATCAGTATTCTGTGGTTGCAGATCTATTGCTCTCTGTTGGAATGCACAAATGATCTTAGATCAGCTTTTACATATTTTGAGTCTCTTGTCTAATAGAGTATTTTAACCGTCTAACAGTCCCCCAAGTGAAGTGCCGCAATAAAAACCCCAGCAGGATGGGTGTCGTCAGCTTAGGCCTGATGAAACGTTGTGTAGCGTAATATAAGAATGATGTAACTAGCGGCATAGGTATTATGAAGAGCCCCTTCCAAGTTATGAGTCCTGCGAGCCACTTATGTCACGGTAAAATAGCATCCCCAGGGGTCAATATGGTTTTGAAGTGTAAGGCCAGACACGTGTGTAGTAATGTTAGCGTGCCATGCTTTGCCCAAGTGAGATATTCTGCTCGTCTTAATACATGTGGCCACCTTGATATTGAAAGCTCCGCTTATTCACTGTGTTGTCCTCCAGCATTAATAAAACTTGTCATACCTCTTAACTCGATGCGCTGAGCAACAAAATATGAGCGGGTGGTGACAGCTCATAGCCGGTCTGTGATCAGTTAAGATGGCGGCCGCGGCTCTCTCGGAGCAAACACACAGCCGCGATAGTAGCCATACCGCTCCGGGACAAGGTATGATCAATCCCTTTGACAACAGGGCTTCTTGCTTGATGAAGTAGAAAAAAATTAGAGGCTCTCATCTTGCGATCATGATGAAGGAGTCTAACACTGGCACAGAGCTTCAGAGTCTAGCGGCCATTCACCAGCACGGCCAGGCTCCGCCCCCCCTTCCAGTTTTGCTTTTAATCTTAGCTGAGAGCTTGTAAGTGAGTGCTGGACTTTCTCTGTGTGTTGTATTAATTTATTTTGTAATTTTCCATATGGGCCTTGCACCCAGGCTTGTCTGGGGTTAACTGCCTTTGACTCTGGAGACAGCTTCCTGAGAGTGTTATAGCACCCAGGGCTTAGCATGTTGCATGGTCATGGGATGTGTACCCAGTCCAGTCTGAGAGTGCAATCTACCACTGTCTCTCTGATTTGCTATGCAGCCCTACCACTGTTTGATTTGCTATGCAGCACTGCCACTGTTTGATTTGCTATGCAGCACTACCACTGTTTGATTTGAATTTAGCCACCAATCAGCAAGCGCTACCCAGGTTCTAAACCAAAAATGGTCTGGCTCCTAAGCTTACATTCCTGCTTTTCAAATACAGATACCAAGAGAACTAAGAAAATTGATAATAGGAGTTCATTAGAAAGTTGCTTAAAATGTCATGCTCTATCTGAATCATGATATAAAAAAAAATGGGTTTCATATCCCTTTAACTAGCAATGGGATGGTATGTAATGGGGGGGGGGGCAGCAAAATGTATCCTCGCCTGTGTTGCCAAAAATTCTAGCACCGGCCCTGCACACCCCACAGTCCATACACACATACACACACACAGCCCACACACACACAAAAGCAGAAGAAACCCTCTGTAAATGTGGTAAAGAATCTGTCACACATTTAGTTAATAGCCAGCCCCCACACACACACACACAGGCAACATAGAAAGCACACACACTACACACGCTACACAAGGGTAATGTAAATACTTGTAAATATTTATTTTAAGATGTTAATGCTTTATTTAGAATACCAAGTTATGGCAGCTACCTGTTGTAATAAGGTTTGATTCATAGCCCCAGCCATTATAGAAAGCATTTAGGTAGTGTACATTGGCATGCCTTCTCATAAGTGTGCATTTTATATGCAACTGAAAACAAATCTGGCATTACATTTAAACAAAAAGTACCTTAGTTTACACCAAGTTACAATGAAAGTAAAGTTTAACTTTGCAGTTACATTCTTTGCTGTAGACATTAGACATTGATATAAATAAAAAGAGCGAAGCGCTCAACCTGGGAGCGAACAATAGCATAATAGCTTGTTCTGTGGCTAGTTACCACCCTAGAAGCAGCCTCTTTTTGCTCAACATGTGCCTTTCACAGAGAATTACTTTCCTGTAGCATATCAGTCTGATCCTGACTTCACTGAAATACCAGGTAGTCCCTCTCTGAACGAGAGAAGTGGCAAAACCTCAGGTGTACGTTTCGGCCTAGTGTGGGCCTTGTCAGTGAGGTGCAGCCATATCTCTCTAGACACACTGAGTAACGGGCCCCCGTCTGGATTCCCGCATTACACTTAGGTAGACTTGATATTGATGTCCAATATTCACATAATCTTACAGATTTTATTACAAGCACAGAGACTCCTATTTTGCTTTCCTTCTCTTTTACTACTTATACAGCTTTTCACAGACATAATGATAAATTAAAAACAGGTGACAACAAAAACAATGAATAAGATAACAACCAATGAAAAACAGTTATTCAAATGAGCAGATGAAATTAACCAATGAGGAGTGTCATAGTGTCCATATACTGTCCAAATAGTCCCTAATCTTCCTCTTTCTCTTTTGCTGCTCACAAGATAAGTATCATTTACATTCTGTGATTTTTTTTTTGCATTATTAAAGAGTTTTTCTTATTGTCATTTGTCTTTGCAGTTATATATACATAATTTATTTTCACTCCGGTTATTTGTTTGTTCATATTTATAAACTTTTAAAAAACACTTAGTTTTTTCCTCATTATTTTAATTTCTTTTCCTTTTTCTCCTAAAAGAAATTGACATCTGGCTTTTATCCAACCTCTTTGTCATTTTTATTTCCTCCCTTACCTTCCGTCTAGTTTTTCTCCCTGTCTTTCTTTCGTTTTCTTTATCCGACATAACGGCCATTTAGCCACGCCCCCTTCTTTCGTCCTAGTAGTTTCCCACCCTCTGTTTTACCTCAGAGGCTACGTAGTTCAATCTTCAGCTCCCTGCCTCCATTCTTCAAATTCCACTCATTTTTCTCACAGGAATTGTCAAGTCCCAACATTGTAAGCTCTTTTAAGTTTCCTGTTTTTTTTCTTTAACTATCGTTTACAATTTCTTGCCACTAAGGATCTCTCTCTCCCTGTTTTTTAGGTTTCCTCAGTATTTTTTGTTGCACTTTTCTTACAGCTCATTACATTAACACTGCTATATTTTCAAACAAAATATAGTTACTCATTACACAAATATGTCTCAATCTGATAATCCTGCAGAGGATTCTGTAAATTCCCTAAATGATAAACTTTCATTTAAAAAATAGATGATAAAATTAATTCATTAATGGCTGTTATTAACTCTGAGCATAATGCTCCTAAGAAATGCAAAGCTAAAACTAGACATTTAATTCCTGTTTCCCCTCAGCTTAGTAAAAGTCTTTCTCAACAAGACAACCCTCACCCTGCCTTAATGCGAACTGCAGGCAGCAGATTTTTTCTGGCACCAGAACCCCTGATATTTCCAATAATCAAAATTCAGGGCATATTTTTTCAGAAAATGTTAATAATAATAAACCCTCTCTTAGAAAATCCATTTCAGATTTTTCAAAAGCTCATAAAAGGCCTTATAATAATATTTCCTCTTCAGATGAGGAATATTTTTTTGGATGATTTTAATGATAATAAACAGTCTGAGGATTTTTCATCTGATTCAGATTTTGATGATTTTCTCAAATACAAGAGACATAAAAAAAACTCATTCTTTAAAATTTTATGATGATAACATTTTCTTTGACTCTTTAGGAAAACCTTTTACTAAACTGGATGAATTACAACACCCCCATTCTTCAGAATGGTTCCATTCAAGGGAAATAGCTGAGTTTATGGATCATTATTTAAGGAATTCCCTTAAAAAATCAGCCAGATCAAAACTGAGAGCTGAATGCCCACATTCCTCCCTTCCCTGTAATTCTACCATTACCACTGAAATAGATTCAGATATTTTAAAATGTTTAGGTTCCCAAGGAACTAATTTAAAAAAGGGTTCAGATAGACTTCTCAGGGCTTTCCAAGACAAGCTCCTAGATACTACGGGCCCTATTGCAAAATTTTTGATCTCTCTGAAGAAGCTATTGCTTCCAACTGTTCCCTAGACCCCTTTATTATTAGAGAGTGGATTCTTAGATCCATTGCCTTTTTAGGCAATGCCAATGAAGCCATAGTTGCAGAAAGAAGGCGTAATATTATTCGTAGACTTGACCCCAAATTATCAGATTTTGCTTCTAACCAGAGATCTTCCTACCCTAATGGCCTCCTTTTTGGTGATTACTACCTTTTTAGAATGAATAATTATGCTAAAACCTTTAATACCCTATCCAAAACAAAATCCACAATTAAGAAAACACTTTACACACAATCCAGTGTTTTTGACAGGGCAGGGAAAAGAAGGGGCTGTTTTCCTGGCCGCTCCTCATACAGCTCATTCAACACAAGGTCCCAATATTACCATTCCAACCACTTCCAAACACAAAACCCTGCCTTCTTTCCATCAAGAAGCTGCCCTTGGTACTCAAGGTTATTCTGTACAAGAGGACACTCCAGAAACCCTCAAGGTAACTCCCTTTCTCTCTCAATTTCACTTTTTTCCCCCCCTCAAAATATAGGTGGCAGACTTGCATGCTTCATAACAAATTGGCATCTAATCACCTCAGATCCCTGGATTCTCCAAACTGTTTCAGGGGTGCTTAAAGATTTCATATATCCTCCCTCCCAATTGTCTCCACCCAGACCCATTCAGTTCTCAAAGAACAACAAGCTCGCCATTGACTCAGAAATTTCTTCTCTAGCCTCAAAACAGGCTATAGAACTTGTCATTCTGAACGGGAACAGTTACTTAAGCAACATTTTCCTAGTAAAAAAGAAAAATGGTTAATTTCGTCCCGCTATAAATCTCAGAACTCTGAATGCCTTTGTTCTTTATCAACATTTCAGGATGGAGGCCATTCATCTTCTCAGAGATTGTCTCCTAGACCGAGACTGGTTGGTTCGACTCGATCTTACAAATGCTTACTTAACTGTTCCCATCCATCTATCTCACAGAAAATGTCTCCATTTTTATTAGAACAACATCCTATGGCAGTTCACTTGTCTTCCTTTCGGACTGTCTTCTGCTCCTTGGATTTTCACCAAAATCCTGAAACCTGTCGTTGCCTGGCTCAGATTCAGGAGTGTTCGTCTAATAATTTATCTGGACGACAATCTGATTATGATTCATGATCGACTTACTTTGTCCTCTTACCTTAATTTAACTATTTCTCTTTTGGAGAATCTTAGATTTCTTGTAAACAAAGAGAAATCAATTCTTACTCCTACTCAGAACTTAATTTTTCTGGGTTTTCAAATAAACACCCTATCTTCTACCCTCAGTCTTCCCTTAGAGAAAATCTCTGCAATAAAAAATGAGATCTCTTCTGTCCTCTGAGAGTTCTTGCTCGCATTATTGGCCTCCTCCTCCATCCAAGCTATTTTCCCAGCTCCCCTCCACTATCTGGCTCTTCAATGCCTCAACATTTTTTTTTCCCGCAAAGGTCTATCATATGCTCACCCCATTTCTCTCTCTCTCTGGAAGCTCGTCAAGAACTACTCTGGTGGTTAATCCACATGGATGCCTGGAACGGCAGAGTAATCTTCAATTCCCCAGATCTAGTTATAGAAGCCGATGCAAGAAATTCTGGATGGGGTGCACAATGTGGTTCACTTATCACCGGTGGCAAATGGACAAATGCGGAGAGACTTCACATAAATTACAAGAAACTTCTTGCAGGTTCCTTTGCAATCAAGAGCTTCATAAAAAATCTAGCTCCCATTTCTGTGATCCTTCGCATGGACAATATTTCTGCCGTGAGATATTTGAACAAACTGGCAGGTACGAAATCCAAGGGTCTTTCAGAGATTACCAAGGATTTTGTTCATCATTGTTTACAAAACTATATTTCCATTCAAGCCAAATACATTCCAGGTCTCTCCAATTCGGCAGTGGATTGGGGGGGATCTCTTTACCTTCAGGATTCCAGCGATTGGAAATTACTGCCCAATATTTTCCTTTCCCTTGCCGCCTTAAGAGGTCCCTTCACTATAGATCTTTTTGAATCCAGATCCAATTATCAGGTGAAACCCTTTCTTTCATGTAATTGGCAAGAGTCCATGAGCTAGTGATGTAGGAGTTAAGGAGGGGCTAAGTTTCCCAAACCTCAAAATGCCTATAAATACACCCCTCACCACACCCACAATTCAGTTTTTACAAACTTTGCCTCCCTATGGAGGTGGTGAAGTAAGTTTGTGCTTGATTTCTTCTATGATAAGCTCTTCTTATAAGCCCAATTCCTCTCAGAGTACAGTGTTTGTCATTGTCAGTGTTTTCCTCGTGGGAAATCTTTTCAAATGTTCTCTGTTATTGGTCGTAGGGATTCATCTCCTACCTCCCTTTCAGATCGACGATATACTCTTACATACCATTACCTCTGCTGATACTTTTTCAGTACTGGTTTGGCTATCTGCTATATGTGGATGGGTGTCTTTCGGTAAGTATATTTTCATTATTTAAGACACTCTCAGCTATGGTTTGGCGCTTTATGTATTAATATAAAGTTTTAAATATATGTATTTTACTTATATTTGCCGTGAGTCAGGTCTATGTATATTTCCTTTTATAGTCAGTTTCAGTTTGGGAAGCTTGTTTTAGGAAGTTATTTTTCTTACCTGTGATATAGTCCTTTTTTCAAATTGATTGTTTTTTCTTTTAATTTCGCAGGCAAAATTAGGCTTGCAAGGTTGCAAAATGCTGTTATTTATTGCGTCATTCTTGGCGCAATCATTTTTTCCTTTTGCGTTGTGCGTCATTCTTGGCGCCAAAAAATTTAGTTCAGTGAGCTATGCTGTTTGCATTCTTTCCCATTCCTGAAACTGCCATATAAGGAAATTGTAAATTTTGCTTTAAGGTTGTTTTTTCTTTTACATTTTGCAAGATGTCTCAATCTGATCCTGTTTCAGAAGCAACTGTTGGAACCCTGCTGCCTGATTACAGTTCTACCAAAGCTAAGTGTATCTGTTGTAGTTAGCTGAGATTATATCTCCAGCTGTAGTATGTAACAGTTGTCAAGATAAGCTTTTGCACGCAGAAAACGTTTCCATCAGTACTAGTACAGTTTCTGTTGTTCCTTCAACATCTAATGTACATGATATCCCTGTTGATATGAAAAATTATATTGCTGATGCGATACAGAAGGCAATGGCCCCTAGTTATCAAGCCGTCAACCTCAAATACGCTGGAATTCCGCAGCGTATTTGTGGCGAGGCTGATTCGCCTAAGTTATCAAGCCCTGCTGCCCGGCAAAAGTAGAATTTTGTGACGTAGGCTTCGATCCGCCGGACTCAGTCCGACACAGATCGATTCTTACGTCACTCCAGATGTTCACACAAGTTCGGCACAATCTGACTACTTTTGCTAGTTATCAAATGACTACCAGGTACGCTCGGCACTTTTCCGGCCCAGCGTACCTGGTTTTCAATCCGCCACCCCTGGAGGCGGCGGATCCCATAGGAATCAATGGGAGTCTGACCATAGCGAAAGTTCATGTTCGCTGCTGCCCGACATCCCGTTGATTCCTATGGTAAAAGTCTGCATCTAACACCCTAACATGTACCCCGAGTCTAAACACCCCTAATCTGCCCCCCCCCTACACCGCCGCAACTAAATAAAGTTATTACCCCCTAAACCGCCGCTCACGGAGCCCACCGCCACTCTAATAAACTTATTAACCCCTAAACCGCCGCTCCTAGACCCCGCCGCAACTATAATAAATGTATTAACCCCTAAACCGCCGCTCCCGGAGCCCACCGCCACCTACATTATACCTAGTAACCCCTATCCTGCCTTCTTTCATCCCATTGAAGTCATCATCCAAGGGGCGCTGAAGAGGTCTTCCATCCGATTGAAGTCATCATCCAGGCGGCGTCTTCAATCTTCATCCATCCGGAGCGGAGCCATCTTCAGACGAGCCGATGCGGAGCCATCTTCTTCCACCGACGACGAATGAAGGTTCCTTTAAGTGACATCATCCAAGATGGCGTCCCTCGAATTCCGATTGGCTGATAGGATTCTATCAGCCAATCTAAATTAAGGTAGGAAAAATCTGATTGGCTGATTGAATCAGCCAATCAGATTGAAGTTCAATCCGATTGGCTGATCCAATCAGATTGAGCTCGCATTCTATTGGTTGTATTTTTATTTTACAGGCAAAAAAGCTGATTTCTTTGGGGCATGCCCCGCAAAAGGCCCTTTTAAGGGCTGGTAAGGTAATATAGCTGTTAACTTTTTAATGTAGAATAGGGTAGGGCATTTTTTTATTTTGGGGGCTTTGTTATTTTATTAGGGGGCTTAGATTAGGTGTAAGTAGTTTAAAATTGTTGTAATATTTTTGAAATGTTTGTAACTTAGTTTTTTTTTATTTTTTGTAACTTAGGTTTTTTTATTTTTTGTACTTTAGTTAGTTTATTTAATTGTATTTAATTGTAGTTATTTGTAGCTAATTTATTTAATTAATTTAATGATAGTGTAGTGTTAGGTTTAATTGTAACTTAGGTTAGGATTTATTTTACAGGTAATTTTGTATTTCTTTTAGCTAGGTAGTTATTAAATAGTTAATAACTATTTAATAACTATTCTAACTAGCTAAAATAAATACAAAGTTACCTGTAAAATAAATATAAATCCTAAAATAGCTACAATGTAATTATTAATTACATTGTAGCTATCTTAGGGTTTATTTTACAGGTAAGTATTTAGTTTTAAATAGGAATAATTTAGTTAATGATAGTGTAGTGTTAGGTGTAAATGTAACTTAGGTTAGGATTTATTTTACAGGTAAATTTCTCTTTATTTTAACTAGGTAGCTATTAAATAGTTAATAACTATTTAATAGCTATTGTACCTAGTTATAATAAATTGAAATTTGCCTGTAAAGTAAAAATAAATCCTAAGATAGCTACAATATAATTATTATTTATATTGTAGCTATATTAGGGTTTATTTTAAAGGTAAGTATTTCGTTTTAAATAGGATTAATTTAGTTAATAAGAGTTATAATATTTAGATGTATTTAATTAATATTTGTTAAGGGGGTGTTAGGGTTAGGGTTAGACTTAGGTTTAGCGGTTAATAATTTTATTTTAGTGGCGGCGGTGTAGGGGGGGCAGGATAGGGGTTAAAAAATGTATTATAGGTGGCGACGGTATAGGGGGGGCAGATTAGGGGTTAATAAGTTTAATATAAGTGGTGGCAGGGTCCGGGAGCGGCGGTTTAGGGATTAAACAATTTATTTAGTTGCGGCGGGGTCCGGGATCGGCAGGATAGAGGTTAAAAAATTTATAGGTGGCGACGGTATAGGGGGGGCAGGATAGGGGTTACTAGGTATAATGTAGTTGTCTGATCGGAACAGCCAATAGAATGCGAGCTCAATCTGATTGGCTGATTGGATCAGCCAATCAGATTGAACTTCAATCTGATTGGCTGATTCAATCAGCCAATCAGATTTTTCCTACCTTAATTCCGATTGGCTGATAGAATCCTATCAGCCAATCATAATTCGAGGGACGCCATCTTGGATGACGTCACTTAAAGGAACCTTCATTCGTCGTCTAGTCGTCGGTGGAAGAAGATGGCTCCGCGTCGGCTCGTCTGAAGATGGCTCCGCTCCGGATGGATGAAGATTGAAGACGCCGCCTGGATGATGACTTCAATCGGATGGAAGACCTCTTCAGCGCCCCTTGGATGATGACTTCAATCGGATGGAAGACTTCTTCAGCACCCCTTGGATGATGACTTCGGCCGCTGCGGATGTCCTCTTCTGTTCCATCGGTGGTCAGCTGGCTGAAGACGGCTAAAGTTAGGATGATCTTCAGGGGGGTAGTGTTAGGTTTATTTAAGGGGGTTTGGGTTAGAGTAGGGGTATGTGGGTGGTGGGTTTTAATGTTGGGGGGGTTGTATTTTTATTTTACAGGCAAAAGAGCTGATTTCTTTGGGGCATGCCCCGCAAAAGGCCCTTTTAAGGGCTGGTAAGGTAATAGAGCTGTTAACTTTTTAATGTAGAATAGGGTAGGGCATTTTTTTATTTTGGGGGCTTTGTTATTTTATTAGGGGCTTAGATTAGGTGTAAGTAGTTTAAAATTGTTGTAATATTTTTGAAATGTTTGTAACTTTTTATTTTTTGTAACTTAGTTTTTTTTATTTTTTGTACTTTAGTTAGTTTATTTAATTGTATTTAATTGTAGTTATTTGTAGCTAATTTATTTAATTAATTTAATGATATTGTAGTGTTAGGTTTAATTGTAACTTAGGTTAGGATTTATTTTACAGGTAATTTTGTATTTCTTTTAGCTAGGTAGTTATTAAATAGTTAATAACTATTTAATAACTATTCTAACTAGCTAAAATAAATACAAAGTTACCTGTAAAATAAATAAAAATCCTAAAATAGCTACAATGTAATTATTAATTACATTGTAGCTATCTTAGGGTTTATTTTACAGGTAAGTATTTAGTTTTAAATAGGAATAATTTAGTTAATGATAGTGTAGTGTTAGGTGTAAATGTAACTTAGGTTAGGATTTATTTTACAGGTAAATTTCTCTTTATTTTAACTAGGTAGCTATTAAATAGTTAATAACTATTTAATAGCTATTGTACCTAGTTAAAATAAATTGAAATTTGCCTGTAAAATAAAAATAAATCCTAAGATAGCTACAATATAATTATTATTTATATTGTAGCTATATTAGGGTTTATTTTAAAGGTAATATTTCGTTTTAAATAGGATTAATTTAGTTAATAAGAGTTATAATATTTAGAGGTATTTAATTAATATTTAAGTTAGGGGGATGTTAGGCTTAGGTTTAGGGGTTAATAATTTTATTTTAGTGGCGGCGGTGTAGGGGGGGCAGGATAGGGGTTAAAAAATGTATTATAGGTGGCGACGGTATAGGGGGGGCAGGATAGTGGTTACTAGGTATAATGTAGGTGGCGGTGGGCTCCGGGAGAGGCAGTTTAGGGGTTAATACATATATTATAGTTGCGGTGGGGTCTAGGAGCGGCGGTTTAGGGGTTAATAACTTTATTTAGTTGCGGGGGACTCCGGGGGCGCCAGTATAGGGGGTAGAACAGTGTAGTTTAGTGTGAGTGCTTAGTGACAGCTTATCAATAAAGCTGTAGAAAAGCCGAAGAGCAGCGTGATCGGATGAGTGATAACTATCACAGTCCGCTGCTCATCGCCCCGTACTTGGTGCGCGGCTTTTTGACAGCTTTTTTGATAACTTTGGCGAGATTTTTCAGGTCCACGGCGCCGATGGTAGGCGAGCTTAGGCGGGCGTATTGGGCCGGCGAAGGCAGGTAAGTAGACACGTTGATAACTAGTGGCCTTTGTCTGCTATTCTGCCTTCTTATAAACGTTAAAGGTCTTTTAAAACATCTCATAAAATTGATGAAATTTCTAATGACCGACAACATACTGAAATATCCTGCTCTGATGAGGATCTCTCTGATTCCGAAGATCCTACCTCAGACATTGACACTGACAAATCTACTTATCTTTTCAAGATTGTGTATATTCGTTCCTTGTTAAAAGAAGTGTTGGTTACTTTGGATATTGGGGAGTCTAGTCCTCTTGATATCAAAACTAGCAAACGTTTAAATTCTGTTTATAAACCTCCTGTGGTTACTCCTGAGGTTTTTCCAGTTTCTGATGCTATTTCTGATGTGATTGCTAAGGAATGGATTAAGCCTGGAACTTCTTTCATTCCTTTTTCTAGAGTTTTGGGAAAAAATCCCTAAAGTTGATGAGGCGATTTCTACTCTTGCCAAACGTACTACTATTCCTATGGAAGACAGTACTTCTTTTAAATATCCTTAAGATAGGAAACTTGAATCTTATCTAAGGAGAGCTTATTTATATTCTGGCTATCTTCTCAGGCCTGCCATTTCTATGGCTGATGTTGCGGCTGCATCAACCTTTTGGTTGGATAGCCTAGCGCAACAGGAAACAGATCCCGATTTGTTTAGCATTGTTGGTTTGCTTCAACATGCTAATTATTTTATCTGTGATGCCATTTTTTATATAATCAAAATTAATGTTAAATTTATGTTTTTAGCTATTTTAGCTAGAAGAGGTTGATGGCTCAAATCTTGGAATGCTGACACTGGGGGTTAGTTATCAAGCCGTCTACTTTTCTGACTTCGCCGGCCCAATACACTCGCCTAAGCTCGCCTACCTTCGCCGCCGCGGACCTTGAATACGTTCGCCTAAGTTATCAAAAAAAGCTGTCAAAAAGCCGCGGGGCGATGAGCAGCGGACTGTGAGAGTTATCACTCATCCGATCTCGCTGCCCTTCGGCTTTTTCCCAGCTTTATTGCTAGCCTGTCACTAAGCACTCACATTAAACTACACTGTTCTATCCCTATACCGGCGCCCCCGGAGCCTCCCGCAACTAAATAAAGTTACTAACCCCTAAACCGCCGCTCCTAGACCCTGCCGCAAGTCTTATAAATGTATTAACCCCTAAACCGCCGCTCCCGGACACCGCTGCCACCTACAGTATACCTAGTAACCCCTATCCTGCCCCCCCTACACCGTCGCCCTCTATAATAAAATTATTAACCCCTATCCTGCTGATCCCGCACCTCGCCGCAACTAAATAAATAGTTTAACCCCTAAATCGCCGCTCCCTGAACCCGCCGCAACCTATATTAAACCTATTAACCCCTATCCTGCCCCCCCTACACCGTTGTCACCTATAATAAATTTATTAACCCCTTTCCTGCCCCCCCTACACCGTCGTCACCTATAATACATTTATTAACCCCTATCCTGCCCCCCACTACACCGCCGCCACTGTAATAAAATTATTAACCCCTAAACCTAAGTCTAACCCTAACCCTAACGCCCCCCTAACTTAAATATTAATTAAATAAATCTAAATAATATTTCTATTATTAACTAAATTAATCCTATTTAAAACTAAATACTTACCTTTAAAATAAACCCTAATATAGCTACAATATAAATAATAATTATATTGTAGCTATCTTAGGATTTATTTTTATTTTACAGGCAACTTTCAATTTATTTTAACTAGGTACAATAGCTATTAAATAGTTATTAACTATTTAATAGCTTACCTAGCTAAAATAAACTGAAATTTACCTGTAAAATAAATCCTAACCTAAGTTATAATTACACCTAACACTACACTATACTTTAATAAATTATTCCTATTTAAAACTAAATACTTACCTGTAAAATAAACCCTAAGATAGCTACAATATAAATAATAATTATATTGTAGCTATCTTAGGATTTATATTTATTTTATAGGTAACTTTGTATTAATTTTAGCTAGGTAGAATAGTTATTAACTATTTAATAACTACCTAGCTAAAAGAAATACAAAATAACCTGTAAAATAAATCCTAACCTAAGTTACAATTAAACCTAATACTACACTATCATTAAATTAATTAAATAAACTACCTACAAATAACTACAATTAAATACAATTACATAAACTAACTAAAGTACAAAAAATAAAAAAAGCTAAGTTACAAAAAATAAAAAAATGTTACAAACATTTTAAAAATATTACAACCATTTTAAGCTAATTACACCTACTCTAAGCCCCCTAATAAAATAACAACCCCCCCCAAAATAAAAAAATGCCCTACCCTATTCTAAATTAAATAAAGTTCAAAGCTCTTTTACCTTACCAGCCCTTAAAAGGGCCATTTGTGGGGGCATGCCCCAAAAAGTTCAGCTCTTTTGCCTGTAAAAGAAAAATACAACCCTCCCCAACATTAAAACCCACCACCCACATACCCCTAATCTAACCCAAACCCCCCTTACAAAAACCTAACACTAATCCCCTGAAGATCATCCTACCTTTAGTCGTCTTCACTCAGCCGAGCAGCGATGGAACCGAATCAGCCAATAGAATGCGAGCTCAATCTGATTGGCTGATTCCATCAGCCAATCAGATTTTTCCTATCTTAATTCCGATTGGCTGATAGAATCCTATCAGCCAATCGGAATTGAGGGGACGCCATCTTGGATGACATCCCTTAAAGGAGCCTTCATTCGTCGTAGTCCGTCGGTGAAGAAGGAGGTTCCGCGTCGGCGGGAGGAAGATTCAAGACCCGGCTTGGAAGATGACATCGCCTGGATAGAAGACCTCTTCAGCGCCTCTTTGAAGATGACATCGCCCGGATCGAAGAATTCTTCATCACTGCCTGGATGATGACTTCATCGGATGGAAGATTTCTTCAGCGCCGCTTGGAGGATTAACTTCTTCCGCTCCGGATGTCCACTTCGGTTCCATCGCTGCTCGGCTGAGTGAAGACGACTAAAGGTAGGATGATCTTCAGGGGATTAGTGTTAGGTTTTTGTAAGGGGGGTTTGGGTTAGATTAGGGGTATGTGGGTGGTGGGTTTTAATGTTGGGGGGGTTGTATTTTTTTTTTACAGGCAAAAGAGCTGAACTTTTTTGGGCATGCCCCCACAAATGGCCCTTTTAAGGGCTGGTAAGGTAAAAGAGCTTTGAACTTTATTTAATTTAGAATAGGGTAGGGCATTTTTTTATTTTGGGGGGGTTTGTTATTTTATTAGGGGGCTTAGATTAGGTGTAATTAGCTTAAAATTGTTGTAATATTTTTAAAATGTTTGTAACTTATTTTTTTATTTTTTGTAACTTAGCTTTTTTTTTTTGTACTTTAGTTAGTTTATGTAATTGTATTTAATTGTAGTTATTTGTAGGTAGTTTATTTAATTAATTTAATGATAGTGTAGTATTAGGTTTAATTGTAACTTAGGTTAGGATGTATTTTACAGGTAATTTTGTATTTCTTTTAGCTAGGTAGTTATTAAATAGTTAATAACTATTTAATAACTATTCTACCTAGCTAAAATTAATACAAAGTTACCTATAAAATAAATATAAATCCTAAGATAGCTACAATATAATTATTATTTATATTGTAGCTATCTTAGGGTTTATTTTACAGGTAAGTATTTAGTTTTAAATAGGAATAATTTATTAAAGTATAGTGTAGTGTTAGGTGTAATTATAACTTAGGTTAGGATTTATTTTACAGGTAAATTTCAGTTTATTTTAGCTAGGTAAGCTATTAAATAGTTAATAACTATTTAATAGCTATTGTACCTAGTTAAAATAAATTGAAAGTTGCCTGTAAAATAAAAATAAATCCTAAGATAGCTACAATATAATTATTATTTATATTGTAGCTATATTAGGGTTTATTTTAAAGGTAAGTATTTAGTTTTAAATAGGATTAATTTAGTTAATAATAAAAATATTATTTAGATTTATTTAATTAATATTTAAGTTAGGGGGGCGTTAGGGTTAGGGTTAGACTTAGGTTTAGGGGTTAATAATTTTATTACAGTGGCGGCGGCGTAGTGGGGGGCAGGATAGGGGTTAATAAATTTATTATAGGTGGCGACGGTGTAGGGGGGGCAGATTAGGGGTTAATAAATTTATTATAAGTGGCGACGGTGTAGGGGGGGCAGATTAGGGGTTAATAAATTTATTATAGGTGGCGACGGTGTAGGGGGGGCAGATTAGGGGTTAATAAATTTATTATAGGTGGCGACGGTGTAGGGGGGGCAGATTAGGGGTTAATAAATTTATTATAGGTGGCGACGGTGTAGGGGGGGCAGATTAGGGGTTAATAAATTTATTATAGGTGGCGACAGTGTAGGGGGGGCAGGATAGGGGTTAATTCATTTATTATAGTTGCAGTGGGCTCCGGGAGCGGCGGTTTAGGGGTTAATATGTATAGAGTAGCTTGCGGTGGGCTCCGGGAGCGGAGGTTTAGGGGTTAACATATTTATTATAGTGTCGGTGGGCTCCAGGAGCGGCGGTTTAGGGGGTAATAACTTTATTTAGTTGCGGCGGTGTAGGGGGGGGGGCAGATTAGTGGTGTTTAGACTCGGGGTACATGTTAGGGTGTTAGGTGTAGACAGCTCCCATAGAAATCAATGGGATGTCTGTCAGCAGCGAACTTGTACTTTCGCTATGGTGAGACTCCCATTGATTCCTATGGGATCCGCCGCCTCCAGGGGTGGCGGTTTGAAAACCAGGTACGCTGGGCCGTAAAAGTGCCGAGCGTACCTGCTAGTCATTTGATAACTAGCAAAAGTAGTGAGAATGTGCCGCACTTGTGTGCGGAACATCTGTAGTGACGTAAGAATCGATCTGTGTCGGACTGAGTCCGGCGGATCGAAGCTTACGTCACTAAATTCTACTTTAGCCGGTCTCGAGCCTTTGATAACTAAGGCGAATCAGCCTCGCCACAAATTCCAGCGTATTTGAGGTTGACGGCTTGATAACTACCCCCCACGGTATCTAAGTCTAGATTACTATCTCTTTCTGTCAGAACTCCCCTGCTCTAGGTCAAATAATGGGCTCATCCTCAAATCTCCACCTCCTTTCCTGTTATAAGCTCAGCTTACCTTCACACAGGTGCTTAGTAATTTATCCTTTTTCCACAGGTGCATCCTGACTAACTATTCCTAAGCTCCTGGCATTCTGTTATATACTGCAGTTTATGCCTATTCATCATCCTGTGACTTTATCTTTTGGGACTGTTTCTGTGATCTTTATAACTTGGTAAACAGATTGCCAACTGCTCTTATCTAAGGTTCACGATAGAAGCACATTTCAGCTTGTTTCTAATTATCAACTCTCTGGATTTACCAACTCGCTTGTGAGTAATCTATTTGCTTGTTATCTGATTCCTCATTTAAAACGAACTGTTCCTGCCCTATTTCACAGGTTGTCAGTAAAACTTCATACCCGACAAAAACTCCTCCCCTCTCTGCAATGGCTCACTGGCTGTACACAGCAGCTGTGCTTCTCACTCCCAGAGCTCTACACACAAGTAACTGCAATCATCTTCGCTGAAATCAGCTGAACTCCTGCAAGCCTTATGTCTGTGAATTTGGCTCAAACTTGGTAACGCTTCTGATAAAAGGTAAAACAATTTACTTACCTGCCTCTGAATATTGTACATAGTTTTGCAAACTGACTAATGAAAACAATAATAGCTTGAAAATAATCTTTATCTGATAAAGTTGTTCATTCAGCCTGTTTGTTCATCCTCAAAGTACTCACATGCTTACAGATCGTTTCTGTTTCTTAAAGGTACAGGAACACTGATACTTAATAACTCATACTAAAGTCACTTACATAGAATCTACCTATTCTTATCAGTAATAGGTTGTGAGTGTATGTGATACAAAATTATATTTCTATATTGAGTTGATCTAAGTATTATTTAAAAGATTATTGTTCAATAACTGATGAATCTGCAGCTGTGATCCATTAAGTTTAAAACAATTCATTATATATTACTAAGCCTAAAAAATCTTTATGATGGATCCAGCAGATTTACCCCAGGTGGTGTACAACCTGTCACAGAGAGTGGACCAGATGGGGCAAGCCTTAAGAGATCTGGACTTGGAAAATCAATCCCTAAGAAAGATAATTAGGGATTCCATGTCACAAAAACAACAGGTACCTGAAGCTATACCAGAACCCACAGTATGTTTACCAGAACCTTTCACAGGTAATAGGAAGATGTACCGGCATTTTAAAAATGCTTGTTTACTTTTGTTTACACTAAAGCCAAATACTTATAGCACAGAGAGGCTTAAAGTATTAACCCTTATTTCTTTCATGAAAGGTGAACCCAGAGTATGGGCGGACTCACTTTTTGAGCATGATGATCCAATTCTTGGTTCATTATCAGATTTCCTTAATGCAATGGATGAATTGTACTCCGATATCAATCTACAGGCTACTGCTGAAGCCCTACGCCTGAACCTATGGAAATTGGCCTGGCCAGAGGACCTCTTATTACAGAAGAACGAAATCGACGTAGGATGAACCAGTTGTGCATGTACTGTGCCAATCCATCCCACAGTGTCAAAGACTGCCCAATCTTACTCAGAACAAAGCACAGTAAGTCTTTTGATATACTTTCTTTACAAATGAATGCTGGTAAACCTACTTACTGTACTCTCCCCTTATGTTTACAGTGGGACCAAACCAATATCCACACTGAGGCCATCCTGGACTCTGGCGCATATGGAAATTTCATCACTAATACCCTTGTAAATAGCAATAAAATTCCTGTTGTGTTGAAGCATGACCCTGTGTTTGTGCGTTTCATTGATGGTTCCTCTATACCTACAGGTCCCATTACACATCATACTGTACCACTACTTTTAACCACTGCTTTAGGACACACTGAGTATATAGAATTTGATGTTTTACCCTCTCCACTTTTCCCTGTGGTTTTAGGCATAGCTTGACTACATAAACATCAACCTAGTATCAATTGGAAGACACATGAAGTCACTCTTAATTCATCTTATTGCACTCACACATGTTTTCCTCAACTACCAATACTACAAGTAGCTGAGGCTAGTTTTGAGCTTCCCTCTGAATACCAGGATTTCGCTGATGTGTTCAGCAAGAAAGAGGCGGAAACACTTCCTCCTCACCGAATCTACGACTGCCCCATTGAGATACAACCTGGATCAACTATACCTTTTGGACACCTTTATCCACTTAACCAGCTAGAATTGGAGCACTTGAAGTCTTATCTAGAAGAAAACCTCAGAAAGGGATTTATTAGACCCTCCACTTCGCCAGCTGGGGCTGCCTTATTTTTCGTTACCAACAAGGATAAATCTTTACGGCCCATAATCGACTACCGTGAGCTGAACAAAAGAACCATCAAAAACCGTTACCCCCTACCACTGATCCCTGAGCTCATAGAACGTCTTCAAGAGGCCCATATGTTTACCAAATTAGATCTAAGAGGTGCATATAATTTGATACGGATCAGAGAGGGGGGATGAGTGGCTAACGGCATTTAGGACTAGGTACGGCTTATTTGAGTACCTAGTCATGCCATTTGGGCTGTGTAATGCGCCCGCAACATTTCAACACTTCATCAATGATATTTTCAGAGACCTTTTGGATGTGTGTTTAGTTATCTATTTGGATAACATCCTTATTTACTCAAAAACAACTGAGGATCATGTGAAACATGTGCGTTGGGTACTCTCAAGATTGAGAGTACATCATCTCTATGCGAAACCTGAGAAGTGCCAGTTTCACACACAGGAAATATCCTTCTTGGGGTATAACATCAGTCCAAACGGAATCAGTATGCAGACAGAGAAGGTAGACTCCGTCAAAGATTGGCCATTACCCACCACAAGGAAAGAGTTACAACGATTTTTAGGATTTTCTAATTATTATAGAAAATTCATTAAAGACTTTTCTAAAATCGAACGGCCCTTAACTCAGCTTACCAGTACCAAACAGTCTTTCCGTTGGAATCCAGAGGCCATAGCCTCTTTCAATTACTTAAAGATAAGATTCACCACAGCTCCGATACTTAAACTTCCAGATCCGAACTTGCAATATACGTTGGAAGTGGACTCTTCAGAGTATGCTGTGGGCGCAGTATTGTCTCAAAGAACCTCTATGTCAAAACCTCTACACCCAATTGCATTTTATTCTAGGGTATTGCTTCCTGCTGAAGTTAACTACCCTATAGGCTGTGGGTATTTTACATAAAATGGAAAATTCAAGAACAAGGGGTCATGAGCTCAAGCTAAAGGGTAGTAGATTCAGGAGTAATTTGAGGAAGCACTTCTTTACAGAAAGAGTGATTGATTTATGGAATAAACTTCCTCAAGAGGTAGTAGCAACAAACACTGTGGGGGACTTTAAAAATGCATGGGACAAGCATAGGGCTATCCTACGAACTAGATAAGTTTATACTGTTAGGTAAGGTGGGGCAGACTTGCTGGGCCTATGGCTCTTATCTGCCGTCAATATCTATGTTTCTATGTTTCTATAGGGTAGAAGGAGTTGTTAGCAATCAAAAAAGCCTTAGAATATTGGAGACACCTCCTTGATGGCACTGAATTACCTATCATCATCCTAACTGATCATAAAAATCTAGAATTTCTAAAGACCAGTAAGACACTCTCATCTCGTCAGGTTCGTTGGAGCTTTTTCTTTACTTGTTTCAATTACCATATTATATATCGTCCTGCTAGTAAAAACGGAAAGGCCGACGCACTATCTAGGTCAGATCCCAAACCAGAATATATACATATCAACCAATATATCATACCCAAAGAAAGGTTTATTGATATAACAGAAACCTCATCAGGCTTGAAACAGATGATCAAAGATTCGCAAACTAAACATTACATACCAACCATGAAGCATGTAATAAAGAAACAAGATGGGTTGCTATATCATGAAGATAAACTTTTTCATACCACTGGAACTCAGACGAGAGATATTTAGAATACATCATGAATTACCTCTCGCTGGACATCTGGGGGAATCCAGGACACTCGAACAGATGTCACGACACTATTGGTGGCCCTCTATGAGGGAATCCATCAAGACCTACAGGGAGTGCAGAATTATTAGGCAAGTTGTATTTTTGAGGATTAATTTTATTATTGAACAACAACCATGTTCTCAATGAACCCAAAAAACTCATTAATATCAAAGCTGAATAGTTTTGGAAGTAGTTTTTAGTTTGTTTTTAGTTATAGCTATTTTAGGGGGATATCTGTGTGTGCAGGTGACTATTACTGTGCATAATTATTAGGCAACTTAACAAAAAACAAATATATACCCATTTCAATTATTTATTTTTACCAGTGAAACCAATATAACATCTCAACATTCACAAATATACATTTCTGACATTCAAAAACAAAACAAAAACAAATCAGTGACCAATATAGCCACCTTTCTTTGCAAGGACACTCAAAAGCCTGCCATTTATGGATTCTGTCAGTGTTTTGATCTGTTCACCATCAACATTGCGTGCAGCAGCAACCACAGCCTCCCAGACACTGTTCAGAGAGGTGTACTGTTTTCCCTCCTTGTAAATCTCACATTTGATGATGGACCACAGGTTCTCAATGTGGTTCATATCAGGTGAACAAGGAGGCCATGTCATTAGATTTTCTTCTTTTATACCCTTTCTTGCCAGCCACGCTGTGGAGTACTTGGACGCGTGTGATGGAGCATTGTCCTGCATGAAAATCATGTTTTTCTTGAAGGATGCAGACTTCTTCCTGTACCACTGCTTGAAGAAGGTGTCTTCCAGAAACTGGCAGTAGGACTGGGAGTTGAGCTTGACTCCATCCTCAACCCGAAAAGGCCCCACAAGCTCATCTTTGATGATACCAGCCCAAACCAGTACTCCACCTCCACCTTGCTGGCGTCTGAGTCGGACTGGAGCTCTCTGCCCTTTACCAATCCAGCCACGGGCCCATCCATCTGGCCCATCAAGACTCACTCTCATTTCATCAGTCCATAAAACCTTAGAAAAATCAGTCTTGAGATATTTCTTGGCCCAGTCTTGACGTTTCAGCTTGTGTGTCTTGTTCAGTGTTGGTCGTCTTTCAGCCTTTCTTACCTTGGCCATGTCTCTGAGTATTGCACTCAGTATTTTGGGCACTCCAGTGATGTTGCAGCTCTGAAATATGGCCAAACTGGTGGCAAGTGGCATCTTTGCAGCTGCACGCTTGACTTTTCTCAGTTCATGGGCAGTTATTTTGCGCCTTGGTTTTTCCACACGCTTCTTGCGACCCTGTTGACTATTTTGAATGAAACGCTTGATTGTTCGATGATCACGCTTCAGAAGCTTTGCAATTTTAAGAGTGCTGCATCCCTCTGCAAGATATCTCACTATTTTTGACTTTTCTGAGCCTGTCAAGTCCTTCTTTTGACCCATTTTGCCAAAGGAAAGGAAGTTGCCTAATAATTATGCACACCTGATATAGGGTGTTGATGTCATTAGACCACACCCCTTCTCATTACAGAGATGCACATCACCTAATATGCTTAATTGGTAGTAGGCTTTCGAGCCTATACAGCTTGGAGTAAGACAACATGCATAAAGAGGATGATGTGGTCAAAATACTCATTTGCCTAATAATTCTGCACTCCCTGTATGTTAAAGAATGTATTACCTGTGCAACATCTAAAGCTTAAAGAAGACCCCCCCTATGGATTGCTAATGTCCCTTCCTATTCGGATCTTCCGTGGCAACACCTATGCATGGATTTCATTGTTGAACTTCCTACCTCAGAAAACAAAAATACCATAATGGTTGTCATTTATGTACTAACCAAGATGGCACACTTTATACCCTATCACAAGCTCCCAACCTCATCTGAGACAGCTAAACTATTTTTAACATATGTTGTAAAATACAATGGCTTACCTTCTATATTAACATCTGAAAGAGGTACACAATTCACCTCCCGATTCTGGAGAGCTTTATGTTCAAGTCTACAAATAGATCTTCGTTATACAACAGCATTTCATCAACAAACCAATGGTCAGGCTGAACGTCTCAACCAATGGCTGGAACAATATATACGCAGCTATTGTTCTTACCAACAGGAAGAGTGGGCATCATACCTAACCATGGCAGAGATCGCCTATAACAATTCAGTAAATTCATCCACACGATTGACCCCTTTTTTTGCCAATTTTGGATTTCATCCAACCACTTTTCCCACTTCACCAGTCAAAACTGATTCCCCTACGGTAAATTAATTTACTAATTTGTTACTACAACAGTTCAGGTTCCTAAAACAGAATATTGAATCATCTCAAACTACCCAAAAAAGGTATTACGATCTTAGACGACGACCTGCTCCACAATATGTCATTGGAGACTTCGTGTGGTTATCCACAAAAAAATTGAGGTTACAAATTCCTAGTAAGAAGTTAGGAGGTCTCTACATTGGTCCTTTCCCCATACAGAAGATCATAAATCCTAATACGGTTACCCTGACATTACCAGCTTCAATGAAGATTCATCCCACATTCCACGTCTCTTTGTTAAAGCCTTGTCGACACATGACTGGAATGAAACCTATTCTACCCCCAACGTTGCTAAAGGATTCGGATGAATATGAAGTGGAATCCCTAACAGATTCTAGAATAGTTAGGGGACAGTTGCAGTACCTAGTACGTTGGAAGGGATTTGCACCAGATGAGGATACCTGGGAACCTTCATTTAACATTCATGCCCCTCGGCTTATTTCTGCTTTCCATAAGCGAAATCTGGACAGTCCTGGACCTTGTAGCTGTGGAACATCTTCCTTGAGGGGGGGGGGGGGTCATGTCAGAACTCCCCTGCTCTAGGTCAAATAATGGGCTCATCCTCAAATCTCCACCTCCTTTCCTGTTATAAGCTCAGCTTACCTTCACACAGGTGCTTAGTAATTTATCCTTTTTCCACAGGTGTATCCTGACACAGCTGTGCTTCTCACTCCCAGAGCTCTACACACAAGTAACTGCAATCATCTTCGCTGAAATCAGCTGAACTCCTGCAAGCCTTATGTCTTTGAATTTGGCTCAAACTTGGTAACGCTTCTGATAAAAGGTAAAACAATTTACTTACCTGCCTCTGAATATTGTACATAGTTTTGCAAACTGACTAATGAAAACGATGATAGCTTGAAAATAATCTTTATCTGATAAAGTTGTTCATTCAGCCTGTTTGTTCATCCTCAAAGTACTCACATGCTTACAGATCGTTTCTGTTTCTTAAAGGTACAGGAGCACTGATACTTTATAACTCATACTAAAGTCACTTACATAGAATCTACCTATTCTTGTCAGTAATAGGTTGTGAGTGTATGATACAAAATTATATTTCTATATTGAGTTGATCTAAGTATTATTTAAAAGATTACTGTTCAATAACTGATGAATCTGCAGCTGTGATCCATTAAGTTTAAAATAATTCATTATACTTTCTTTCCAAGGTAACAATTTATTTGGTTCTCAGTTGGATTCAATTATTTCAACTATCACTGGGGGGAAGGAAGTTTTTTGCCTCAGGATAAAAGATCTAAGGGTAAATCTAAAGCTTCTAATCATTTTTGTTCTTTTCAACAGAATAAGGAACAGAAAACCAATCCTTCCCCTAAAGAATCTGGTTCCAATTGGAAACCTTCTTCAAGTTGAAATAAATCCAAGCCTTTTAAGAAACCAAAGCCAGCCCCCAAGTCTGCATGAAGGTGCGACCCTCTATCCAGTTCAGCTGGTGGGGGCAGATTGAAATTATTCCAAGACATTTGGGTAGATTCTGTTCAAAATCAGTGGATTCAGAGTATTGTTTCTCAAGGGTATCGAACAGGATTCAGAGTAAGACCTACTGTGAGAAGATTTTTTCTCTCTCACGTTCCAGCAAATCCGGTGAACGCTCAGGCTTTTCTGAAGTGTGTTTCAGATCTAGAGCTTTCAGGGGTAATCATACCAGTTCCGTTTCAGGAGCAGGGTCTTGGGGTTTCATCAAATCTATTCATTGTCCCTAAGAAAGAAAATTCATTCAGGCCAGATCTGGATCTGAAGTTTTTGAATCGGGTTATAAGAGTCCCAACTTTCAAGATGGTGACTATAAGGACTATTCTGCCTTTTGTTCAGCAAGGTCATTATATATCCACGATAGACATACAGGATGCATAGCTTCACATTCCGATTCATCCAGACCACTATCGGTTTCTGAGATTCTCTTTTCTAGACAAGCATTAACAATTTGTTGCTGTTCCATTTGTCCTAGCAACAGCTCCAAGGATCTTTTTGAAGGTTCTCGGTGCCCTTTTATCTGTAATCAGAGAACAGGGTATTGTGGTGTTTCCTTATTTGGATGATATCTTGGTACTAACTCAGTCTTTGTGTTGTTTCTTCAAAGACATGGTTGGAGGATCAATTTACCAAAGAGTTTCTTGATTCCTCAGACAAGGGTCACCTTTTTAGGTTTCCAGATAGATTCAGTGTAAATGACTCTGTCCTTAACAGACAAGAGACAAATGAAATTGGTTTCAGCTTGTCGAAACCTTCAGTCTCAATCATTCCCTTCAGTGGCTATGTGCATGGAAGTTTTAGCTCTCATGACTGCAGCATTGGACGCAATCCCCTTTGCTAGTTTTCATATGAGATCTCTGCAACTTTGTATGCTGAATCAATGGTGCAGGGATTATACTCGGATTTCACAATTGATATAGTTAAATCCCAACATTCATCTCTCTCTGACTTGGTGGTTAGACCATCATCATATAATTCAGGGGGGCTCTTTTGTTCGTCCTAACTGGACTGTGATCACAACAGATGCAAGTCTTTCAGGTTGGGGAGCTGTCTGGGGATCTCTGACAGCACAAGGGGTTTGGAAACCTCAAGAGGTGAGGTTACCAATCAATATTTTAGAACTACGTGCTATCTTCAGGGTTCTTCAGGTGTGGCCTCTGTTGAAGAGAGAACCATTCATTTGTTTTCAGACAGACAATATCACAACTGTGGCATATGTCAATCATCAGGGAGGGACTCACAGTCCCCTAGCTATGAAAGAAGTATCTCGGATACTTTCTTGGGCGGAATCCAGCTCTTGTCTAATTTCTGCGGTGCATATCCCAGGTGTAGAAAATTCGGAAATGGATTATCTCAGCCGTCAGACCTTACATCTGGGGGAGTGGTCTCTCCATTCAGATGTTTTTTGTCAGATTGTACAGATGTGGGCTCTTCCAGAAATAGATCTGATGGCTTCTCATCTAAACAAGAAACTTCCCAGGTACCTGTCCAGGTCCAGGGATCCTCAGGCGGAGATAGTGGATGCATTAGCAGTTCCTTGGTTTTACCAACCTGCTTATATCTTTCCGCCTCTAGTTCTTCCAAGAGTGATCTCCAAGATCATTATGAAACAATCATATGTGTTTCTGATAGCACCAGCGTGGCCTCACAGGTTTTGGTTTGTGGATCTTGTTCGGATGTCCAGTTACCAGCCTTGGCCACTTCCTCTAAGACTCCTTCTGTCTAAAGGGCCGTTTTTCCATCAGGATCTCAAATCGTTAAATTTGAAGGTATGAAAATTGAATGCTTAGTGCATAGTCATAGAGGTTTCTCTGAGTCAGTGATTAATACTATGCTACAGGCTCGTAAGTCTGTTTCAAGGAAGATTTATTATCGAGTTTGGAAGACCTATATTTCATGATGTTCTTCTCATAAATTCTCCTGGCATTATTTTAGAATTACAAGAGTTTTACAGTTTCTTCAGGATGGTTTGGATAAAGGTTTGTCTGCAAGTACTTTGAAGGGAGGGACAAATCTCTGCTCTTTCTGTTTTATTTCATAGAAAGATTGCTAAGCTTCATGATATTCACTCTTTTGTTCAGGCTTTGGTTCGTATCAAGCCTGTTAATAAATCAATCTCTCCTCCTTGGAGTCTTAATTTGGTTTTGAAGACTTTGCAGGCTCCTCCTTTTGAGCCTATATATTCTTTGGATATTAAACTACTTTCTTGGATAGTGTTGTTTCTTTTGGCTATCTCTTCAGCTAGAAGAGTTTCCGAATTGTCTGCTCTCTCTTGTGAGTCTCCTTTTCTGATTTTTCATCAGGATGTTTTGCAGACTTCATTTAAATGTCTTCCTACGGTTGTGAATTCTAACAACTTTAGTATGGAAATTGTTGTTTCTTCTTTGTGCCCTAATCCCAAGAATACTCTGGAAATATCTTTGCATTCTTTGGATGTTGTAAGAGCTTTGAAATATTATGTTGAAGCTACTAAAGATTTTAGAAAGACTTCTAGTCTATTTGTTGTCTTCTCTGGTTCTAGGAAAGATCAGAAAGCTTCTGCCATTTATTTGGCATCTTGGTTAAAGCTTTTTATTCATAAGGTTTATTTGGAGGCGGGACAGTCCCCCGCCGCAGAGGATCACAGCTCATTCTACTAGATCAGTCTCCACTTCTTGGTCTTTTAACAATGAAGCTTCAGTTGATCAGATTTGCAAAGCAGCAACTTGGTTTTCTTTGCATACATTTACAAAATGTTACCATTTTGATGTATTTGCTTCTTCTGAAGCAGTCTTTGGTAGAAAAGTCCTTCAGGTAGCTGTTTCAGTTTGATTCTTCTGCTAATGTTTTAAGTTTTTTTCTTTCAATTTATGAGAAAAACTTATTTTTTTGTGGATTTAATTTTTCAGTGGAAAATGGCTGTTTTTATTGTATCCCTCCCTTTCTAGTGACTCTTCTGTGGACTTCCACATCTTGGGTATTTCTTTTTTTTTTTATTTTTTAAACTTTTATTTATATATATAACCAACAGTGTATGCCAAACAAAATACAAATCAAATTGCAATTCTTGCTCCACGCAGGGCCAAAAACAAAGTAATATGACATAACGAGAGAGAACAAAAAGAAGAAAACAAAAGGAACTGATTGCATCATTATGTAAATTGAAAATCATTACATTTTGCCCCTAGATGGTCTTCTTAATAATGAACATACACTGCTGGAATTTTTAAAGAATTTTTACACAACATTGTTTACAAATTAAACAAATAACCCTGTCATCTTGTTTTGTACATATTATAGTGAGAAAAGTGAAACACTATAAAATAAACCAAAAATAAATAACAAGATAAAACACAACAAGACCAGACAAGACAAGAAAAAAAAAAAAAAAGAAAAAAAATTTCTATCCCATACGTCACTAGCTCATGGACTCTTGCCAATTACATGAAAGAAAACATAATTTATGTAAGAACTTACCTGATAAATTCATTTCTGTAATATTGGCAAGAGTCCATGAGACCCACCCTTTTTCTGGTGGTTATGATTTTTTGTATAAAAGCACAATTATATTTCTAGTTCCTCTTTTTTTGTATGCTTTTTTTACTCCTTTTTCTATCACACCATTACTTGGCTATTCGTTAAACTAAATTGTGGGTGTGGTGAGGGGTGTATTTATAGGCATTTTGAGGTTTGGGGAACTTTGCCCCTCCTAGTAGGATTGTATATCCCATACGCCACTAGCTCATGGACTCTTGCCAATATGAAAGAAATTAATTTATCAGGTAAGTTCTTACATAAATTATGTTTTTTTCAGTTGGCATCCAGATCCAGAAGCCACAGCTGTAGACACCTTTCTTCAACCTTGGCACCCTCAAAATGCTTATGCTTTCCCCCCCTTTTCCATGATTCCCAGGACCCTTGCACACCTTCGCAAAGCTCAAATTTCTCTCCTCATAACTCCTCTTTGGCCAACTCAGTCCTGGTACCCCTCTCTCCTAGAACTGTCTTTTTTCCCTCCTCTCCTAATTCCATCCCTTCCCAAACTCCTCCTGAATCCTTCCGGGAACCCTCACCTTCTCCTCCTAGACGGATCCCTCATGCTGGTGGCATGGGCAATTTCAGGGGTCCTTGGAACCTTGAGGGACTTTCGGAAAGGTCTCAATCTCTCCTTCAGGAGTCCTGGGCTCCAGGTACTAAAAAAGCATATCTCTCAGCTTGGTCTAAATGGTCTAGCTGGTGTTGACAAAAACACCTGGATCCCATTTCAGCCCCTCTTTTCGAAATAATTAATTATATTTCCTCACTTTTTGATAACGGTTTCGTTTATAGATCCATCAATTTGACCCTTTCTGATATTTCCGCTTTTCATTTTTTTTCAATTATATTCCCATTGGTCATTATGCTCATGTTTGTCACTTTTTAAAGGCCATCAGATTAAAGAATCCCCCGGCTTCTAGATACTCCTTTTTCTGATATGTAGACCTTGTCATTTCTTTCCTTAACAACTGGCCCTCTAATTCTGATTTCTCTCTCAAACAACTTTCTGCTAAATAAGCCACTCTACTATGTCTTCTGTCCTTTCGCAGAGTTTCAGATGTAAAGGCTATTGATTTTAATTCTAAAATATTCTCTCCCTTTGGTGTCACCTTTTTACTTTCCCGCAGAACCAAATGTCTCTCTAAATCTATATTTTACCTATTTTTTCCTGACCATCCCAATCTATGTGTAGCATCCTGTCTTAAAGAATATGAATCTCGAACTTCTTCATTAAGATCTTGTTCCTCTTCTCAACTCTTAATTTCTTCTGTTTCTCCTCACAAACCTGTCTCTTCCACTTCCATTGCCAGATGGGTTAAATGGATTCTTCTTTTATCTGGCATTGAGAATTCTTTCACTGCTCATTCTGTTTGTGGAGCTTCTGCTTCCAAAGCTTACTTAAAATCTTCTTCTCTCCAGGATATCCTCAATGGCGCTGATTGGTCCTCTGACTCTACCTTTAAACAATTCTTTTTCATACCTATTTCTCATGCTGCCTCTTCTTTAATACTTTAATCCATTTAGCTTTAAACTAGATAAATAGGAGTCTCTGTGCTTATAATAAAATTCTGATTATCCTGGCTTTGTGAAGGAATAATCTAGATTTTATTAAAGACACAGAGACGAGTATTTTCCCTTCCTCCTTCCCTTATTGGTATATTGTTTCTTTCATAACCTAAATTATATATATATTATTGTTATACTTCATCTCTCCACAAAATACGCAACATCCCATTTAAGAACTCGTTTTCTGGATTATGGATCTTCTACAAAGCATTGATCTTCATCTCAAGCTTTTTCTTCAAGTTGTTACCCAAATGTTCATCTCTGTTTTACAAAATGTTACTTTGCCTTTTTTATGGTTTGTCCAGCTTCTTCATCTGTGGATCCTTCATCCTGATGTTTCATTTCCTGTTGAATCTTCTTCTAGTTCACATCAAAGAAGAAAGAGGAGCATTAGGGACTATTTGGACAGTATATAGACACGATGACACTTCTCATTGGTTAACTTCATCTGCTCATTTGAATAACTGTTTTTCATTGGTTGTTATCTTATTCATTGTTTTTGTTGTCACCTGTTTTTAATTTATCATTATATCTGTGAAAAGCTGTATAAGTAGTAGAAGAGAAGGAAAGCAAAATACTCGTCTCTGTGTCTTTAATAAAATCTAGATTATTCCTTCACAACGCTAGAATAATCGGAAGTTTAATACCATGTAATCTCAAAGCAAAAAGGTCTAGAAATGGGAAGCAACTGAAATGGTGTCAATTGCTTAAGCTTAGCTGCAGGTACTTACTGTAACTAATGCAAGCTGGTTAACTACAAATTGTAGTTGTGTGGTATTTACTTTATACAATTTTAAATCCATAACTTGAGGTATTGTAACACATGATAGTATGCCAAGCTTTGTTATTGAGCTTTTATTAGTGACACCTCACGTACATGCACCACACCAATAGGAGTCAGCGGACAAGGAAGACAGTCAAATAATCATATTTTATGATAAACAACAAAGAAGCATTTAATGGCTGATATAACCACACTGAAACAGGCTACTCAAAGTTGTTTGTATTTAAAAAGCTAGGATAGCTTCAATATCCATGTTATGGTGAATCAGAACACATGTAATATACCTTACAATACTGTAATAGCACCATCCCCCTTGCAATAAATGATGCCCCCAGCCCCCCGTAATAAATTATGCCCCTAGCAATACATGATTCCCCCAGCCATAAATGCTGCCCCAGCCCCTCTGCAATAAAATGCTGCCCCCTGCAATAAAATGCTGCCCTGAGCCCCCCTGCAATAAATGATGCCCCCAGCAATAAAATGAAGCCCCAAGACCAGCCCCCTGCAATAAAATGATGCCCCCAGCCCCTGCACTAAAATGATGCCCCCAGCCCCTGCAATAAAATTATGTCCCCAGGCCCCTGCACTAAAATGATGCCCCCAGGTCCCAGCCCCCCTGCAATAAAATGATGCCCCCAGCGCCTCTGCAATAAAATGATGCCCTGAGCCCCCCTGTAATAAATGATGCCCCCTGCAATAAAATGATGCCCCCAGCGCCTCTGCAATAAAATGATGCCCTGAGCCCCCCTGTAATAAATGATGCCACCAGCAATAAAATGATGATCCCAGGCCAGCCCCTTGCAATAAAATGATGCCCTGTGCCCCCTGCAATAAATGATGCCCCAGCAATAAAATGAAACCCCCAGGCCAGCCCCCCTGCAATAAAATGATGCCCCAGCCCCTGCAATAAAATGATGTCCCTAGGCCCCTGCACTAAAATGATGCCCCCAGCCCCCAGCCCCCCTGCAATAAAATAATGCCCCCAGCACCCCTGCAATAAAATGGTGCTCCCAGCAATAAAATGATGCCCCCAGCCTCCCTGCAAAAAAAGATGCCCTGAGCCTCCTGCAATAAATGATGCCCCAAGCAATAAAATGAAGCCCCCAGGCCAGCCCCCTCTGGCCCCTGCAATAAAATGATGTCCCCAGCAGGGCCAGACTGGGAAATCAGACCAGCCCTGGAAAATTGTATAGACCGGCCCAGCCACGCCCCCTCCATCCCAGCCACGCCCCCTCCATCCGAGCCAACTATGCTCTCTGGCCTCCAATTAAACTCACGCTCCACCTGACCGTCTTAATATGAATGCAAACTATTCATATTAAATTAAAAAAATAAAACAAAAATACGTGAAAAATATATATATTATATATATAATTTCAGTAATAAACTTATTAGGACTTATTAGCATAGGTTCTTATAACATGGAGCTCTAAGCAAAACAGCTATAAAAGGGATGATCATTATATTTTATAAGGTGAAAATAAAATACAATAGAACATTTTTTTTTATTGATCAATTATAATCAACTAATTATGCTTTACTCAATGCAGCTGAAATTCCAGCACTCACCCTGGCTGTGCTGCTGCTGCTTCCTACCCTTGGGCTGTTTGTTGTTGCTTTAGGATCTGGGTAACAAAAGAAGCTTGTGTCCTGCAAGCTGGGATTTACTGAGAAGCTACAGAACTGTCAGCACTCACACTGTCTGTCTGTCTCTGTCTGTAATCAGTATGCTGCCAGTAATTATTCATTTGTGTGTTGGATCAGGTCACTTGAACTGATCTAGTTGCTCTCATGCAGCATGCTCTGGGGGGAAAGGGTCACGGACGGTCAGTATGTCTGTCCTGTACTGGAGTCTGGACTTCACACAGTCACTAACTATACTTCACATATCTCTAACCTTAATCTTGACAACGTTATTTTTTGGCACTTGCTCTCTTTATCCCTATCTATTGTTTTACAAATTTGGGGGAGGGGTATTTACAGACATAAGTGTACCGCCTGGTAAAAAAGCAATATAAATAAGTTACTTAGCTATACATGCACAGACAGTTATGAGTCTATATTTAACCCTGACCATCTTTTATCCATTGGCTCTATAGCTCACACATTTTGTGGCCTGTGAGTGTGTAGTGAGTTAAAGGGCCACTAAACCCAAAATCTTTCTTTCATGATTCAGATAGAACATACAAATTTAAACAACATTACAATTTACTTCTATTATTTATTTTGCTTCATTTTTTAGATATCCTTAGTTGAAGAAAAAGCAATGCACATGGGTGAGCCAATCACACAAGGCTTCTATGTGCAGCAACCAATCAGCAGCTACTGAGCATATCTAGATATGCTTTTCAGCAAAGAATATCAAGAGAATAAAACAAATGAGATAATAGAAGTAAATTAGAAAGATGTTTAAAATTGCATTCTCTTTCTAAATCATGAAAGAAAAAATGTGGGTTTCATGTCCCTTTAACAAGCTTATTATTGGAAAGGATGGTATTTTAATAAATCCACATTTTAAAAATAAAGCTAACTGTATTCTGTTTAATATTTGAAATATCAAATAAATCATTTTTTTTTATCATTAAAATTCTTTAAATCGAAACCTTATTTTATATGACCCTTTCCATGCTTTCCTTATAAAGACAATTAGTCAACACCATAACCCTGCTTGGTGTTAATCAAATCAGCATGTGTAGGAGATGGATGATCCATAGGTAATAACCATTCACTGACACTGTTTGTTCATCATAATATAAAATTAATAAAAAGAATTATACTACATACATGATGAGAAATTGAGAATGTTATGAGATGAGAAGAGATGAATTTATGTGGTGACACCCCTGCACTGCCACTGACTGACTTCAGTGATGCTCTGCTTTTTTGCTGATGGCCTCAGTGGCCAGGCCTGCTGCTGCACACTGCCTGTTTCCCCCCAAATAAATTAGTACCTTATTCTCTCTCTTCACCTTCAGACTTTTTCAGCTTGCTGCTGCCTTCAGCCCTGGAGTGGTGGACCGTCGGTCCCTGGCTGCTCCCTCTGTGTGTCTGTCTGCTCTGTTCAGTGTCCACCACGCACGTGATCCCACGTGCAGACCTGGCTGGCTCAGTCCTGACTCCTGTGCTGATGACGCGAAGCACGCAGACGCAGCGCTCCCAGGCTGAGGCTCCCGAGTGAGTCCCGCTCCCTCCACTATGTCACGTGGTGGCGTGTGGTGAGAGTCGTTGTGACATCATCACAGCAGTGACAGCCGCCGGCCCTGGCGAGCCCGCCCCTCACCCACCTGCTGACCCGGCCGGCCCATAGGAACTGAGTCTGACAGTCACACAGTGAGTGACAGTAACTATACACTGCAGTCAACTCATTTGGTAGTTGCGGAGTCAGAGTGAGGCAGCCGCAGCAGCGGTCGGAGAGGGGGACGGGTTAAGGAGTTACACAACCATATTATATTTATAATAGAAGTTTAATAAATAAAACAACTTTTACTAATAACTACACACGGATGCTGCTGTAGCAGTGGGGAGGGTACTACTAACTTGTAGGGACTGGTGGATACCTTACCGGCCGGCGCGGCCGCAATTAGCAATAAATATCAAAGCAAGCTGCAATAAATTTAGACAGCAGCCAGGCCAGCCCAGCTGAGCTGCCGGCCGGCGGCCCACCAGGATTTTTCCCGGTATCCCGGCTGCCCAATCCGGCCCTGGTTGCTTTGGAGATATATCCTTGGCACTTAAACCCTCTGTTGTTTTCTGTTCTGAGGGACTAAAAAATGAACTCACTGATTGCCCTTTTGGCTATAAAGTTCTATTAGATTTTGATGGTTTTACAACTTTCTTAGTAGCCATATTGTAAATACCTGAAAGTTCTTGGGCCGCAATAAGAGAAAAGGGAGCTCAGAGTTCTAACTGGTAGAATCTTATAATATTATAATGATTGCAAAGGCTGCAGTTAATGTTGCATATACTCCTTTAATTATTGTATATTCAATATTGCCCCACTGTGGTGGAATCTGGTTTTGGGTGTATATAGTTTAGCTGAGTATCCCCTGCATCAAGTATTAGGAGAGTATTTGTTTGCAGAGATCAGTGTTGCAGTGTCAGATTTACTGGGCCCCTTGTGAAAACTCAAGCAATCATGTCACCTGCTATTTGCTGGGGTTATTGTGGAGGCAGTTCAGTGTTACATATTACAGCTTGGCTTGTTAAAATTGTGTGCTGGATAACTTTTTATGCAGATTATAAGCACTTTTTTTTTTTTTTAAATATTTTTATTTGTTATAGCCATTCCAAACATAACAAGAAATCATAGTATCAACAAAATTGTTGTCACGCAGGACAAACCAAAAGAAAAAATTTGTCAGCAATATCTTCTCACAAAAATGCAAAATAAAAGAAACAAAGACAACCGTCAGTATCAGGGAAAACAATTTCTAAACTATATTTTGTCCTTATAAGTTTAACCGTATCCGTTAACATTGTAATGGCTAATATTTACCAGCTATAAAGAAATAAAAACACAAAAAGAAGAGGAAAGAAAGAGAAGAGAGAAAAAGAAAAAAGGGGAAAAGGCAAGCTCCCCCCCCCATACCAGGATCGAATATAAAATACACTCTGATCGCCTGAATTCGTCATTACCCTTCTTAGTCTATATCACCCGCATTCCTTAACCAGGTATCCGGGAACACTTGTAGTATCACCAGCTCGGCAAAGCTTACTGACGCCAAAAAGGGCAGCAAAATCTGTTTCTGGAGGCAGAAAGTGTATGACTTAATAATCGGGGCCCAGCTTTCCAGAAATTTTCTGATTCTTCTTTCTGACACTTGCTGTAAATGAAAAGATTCAAAGATAATCTGAGCTTGGATGTCCCTCAATACAGACGCGAGAGAAGGCGGTGTCTTTGATACCCATTTTTTGAAGATATTATATCTCACAATTAGTATAATAATATTTAGGATATACAGAGACAAATTGGTTCTTGCATCAGGAAATAGCAACACTATGTCTTTCAGAGAAAGGGAGATTGTAGTTTTAAAAACTCTATTGTACCAGTATTGAATCTTTTGCCACAATTGCGAAATTTTAGGGCAGGTCCATAACATATGGCAAATGTCCGCCTGAGCACATGAACAATGTTCACACTTAAAGGATTTACCTGGAAAAAACTTAGCTAATTTCGCTGGGGAATAATAATAGTTATTTAAAAGTTTTAAGTGAGATTCTTTCCAGTTTACTGCTATCGGGTATCTAGCCACCGTTGCCAGGCTATTGATTAACATCTCCCGATCTATCACTGGAATATAAGGTAACCAGGCATGGATTAATTTATCCTCCTCCAGTATACCCTGTTTCGTCAACATGATGTCATAGATTAATGAGATTGATGCATCCCCCATGTTAAATTTCCTAATACAAGTCTTAATCTCAGGCCATTCCCATCTTCCCATCGCATACCATGTTTGACCGCTAAGAAAATGTCGAATTTGAAAGTAAGCAAACCGATTAACACTCGGGAGAGAGAACTGCTCCCTAATAATCTCCCAAGGTAAAATCTGACGATCAATATTAAGGAGCTGATTCAAATAAACCAAACCCCCATTCTGCCAAATCTGAAAGCATTTCTGATCTAGCCCAGGTAAGAATAGGGGATTTCCTCTGATGGGTAAAAAATCAGAGAAGGACGGATCAATTTTGCATAATTTACAAAACTTATGCCAGATCACAACTATATTCCTTACTGAGATAAGGGAGAACACCCTTATCGGTAAGGACTGCGGAGCACAATGCAGAAGAGCCGTTAAAGACCAAGGTTTGACCAGATGTGATTCTAGATCATATGTAGAAACCAAGTTAGCCTGAGCAATCCAGTCTACCGCTATTTTGATTAATGATGCCCAATTATATAATCTAATACTAGGTAGAGCCAAGCCTGCCCCCGTAAATTTCTGCATTAATCTATCATTCGAAATCCGAGGTTTTTTAGATTTCCACAGAAACTTCGAAAACCACGAAGCCAGGTTCTTCAGATCCTTATTAGGGATAATAAGGGGTAAATTTTGGAGAAAATAAAGAATTTTAGGAAAAATTATAGTTTTTATTAGATTAACCGAGGCAGTAAGTGACAGTGGAAAAACCACCCAGAGCTTGAGATCTTCCTGAATTTTCTGGAAAAGAGTCGTAAAGTTTGCCTGATACCACTGTTTCGGATTCTTATCTATCTCTTACCCTAGATATTTAATCGCATTAACATTACGGAATATTGTACTGGGTCGATCCCCCTTCTGGCGTCCGAGCCACATCAGATCACTCTTTTCCATATTAATTTTATACCCAGCAAATGTACTAAAATGCTTTATCGTATCCACCACTCTTGGGATAGTGACTGCCGTTTTACTCAAAAATAATAAAATATCATCTGCATAAAGGAGAATTTTCAAACTCTGATGGCCCAGCTGAATCCCTGGCAGAACCTCTCGCAGTCTAATCGCCAGAGGTTCCAATACGATATTAAACAAAAGAGGCGAGAGAGGGCAACCCTGTCTCGTACCTCTGTGCAATAATAAGCTAGGCGAAATCCTACCGTTTACTAACAAATACGACACCGGGTTCTGATAAACTTTATTAACAAAATTAGAAAAATTACCAACAAGACCAAATTTATCTAAGGTGGCAAAGAGATGCCTCCATGAGATGCAGTCAAATGCTTTGACTGCATCTAGAGTGAGAACCGCTAAATCCCCCAGAACAGACCCTTCTACAACCTGCTCTAAATTCCAAACAAAATCAACCAAAGTTATTAGTTTCCTTATATTTTTCGATGAACTACGAGTTGCCATAAAACCCACCTGGTCCGTATAAATCAATCTATCCAGACAGGGTACTAATCTCCGGGCTATAATTGAAGCTAGAATTTTATAGTCCGCATTCAGGACCGAAATAGGCCTGTAAGAGGCAGGATCTTCCGGATTTTTCCCTTTTTTTAGTATCAACGAAATATTGGCTGCTGAAAAAAGGGCAGAAATAGCATTATCTGATAAAAAATATTCATTAAATAATCTCTCTAAAATTGGTATAACCTGATCAGCTAGACTTTTGTCAAATTCAACAGGTAGGCCATCCGGCCCTTCTGCCAGGTTCTGCCAGGGATTCAGCTGGGCCATCAGAGTTTGAAAATTCTCCTTTATGCAGATGATATTTTATTATTTTTGAGTAAAACGGCCCGGGATATGGCTTGACTTATCTCTTCAGCTGAGACCGGCGCGTTTAGCATGTCCAGTTCTTCTTTTTGAATTTTAGGAACAGAAATCGATGAAAAAAATTCTGTCTGATTGTCTTGATTGAAATCTCCTTCTGAGTATAATTGATGATAGAATTGAAAAAAAACTCTGGATATTTTATCAACATCCGAGGTACGCCCCCCTTCAACTTGGATTACTGGGATAAGGTTCTTCTTATTCCTAGCTTTAACCAGTCTGGCCAGATGTTTCGCAGAGCTACCATGAATACCTCTAAATCGTTGATTAATTTTGGTCTCCTCTTGCTGATGTTTTTGCAACAAGAAAGCATCTCTTTCTTTTCTGGCTTCTATATACAACTTCCAGTTGAACTTTGAACGGTCACTGCAGTATTTCCTAAAGGCATTCCTAACTTGATTAGACAATTGAGTATCTCTCGCCCGCAATTTCCTATTCCGTGTAACCATAAACCCTTTAATATCCCCCCTCAACACGGCTTTAGCTGCCTCCCAGAATAAGCACTATGCATCTATACCCATATAGGGTCCTTTTATGTGGTCCTAAGACTTCTGAGTGTCTCCCTAATAGGTGAAAAGAGGTCGGAGTCTTACCCTTATACTTTGTGGTAAGGGACTAATGTGTATTTCACCAGCCGCTGTTGATTAGAGCAGTTGCTCCAGTTATCTTGCTGCATCACAGAGTTTTCAAGATGGCGACCAGCACTTCTTCCCTGCGGCATTTTGTGCACGGAGCTGTTCCTATGTCTGGATGAGTCCAGAGCTGTAGTGGCTAAATCACGGAGGGTTCCTCTTCTGATTACACCATTTTTGTTGTATATGGACTTTCAATAGTTGGTGGATTACAGCGATTTCTGCAGTCCTCAATAAGGAGCTCTGGACATAAGCAGCTATCTCTGCTGCGGCCAGCTCTGCCCCCTCTTTTCTTGGTATTTTCATTCCGATAAGTGGCACTAGGGACACATCTATGAATTTTATTAGGTAATTTCTTTCCTCATCATCAACCTGTTTCTTGAGTCCATATCTTTGGTCCACTCTGTTTTTCTTTAAAGAAAAGGTTGTTGCACATTCTGGCTGTGGTCAGAGCATCAAGGTTCTGCTTTCTTGCTGGCTTGGATCTTCGTAGGTCATTCCAATGGTATTGTTTGTTTCTGGTAAGCATAATGAGGTAAAATACCTCAACTGGTTTTCTTTTTTCTGGCTTCGATTCCTGATCGATGGCTTATCAGAAAGAGGGGCAGCTTCCTGTATCTTGTATATGGCTTTTCTTCCATGTGACATCTACTTCTTGAGTCTTCTCGTCTGAAGCTTCTATTGTTCAGATCTGTGGGGATGCTATACGGTTTTATTTTTTCTCTAGTTTGTTGTTGTTGTTGTTTTTGCCTCTATGGAGGCATCATTTGGGAGAAGGATCTACAAGAAGTGGTAGTAATAATTCTGTCTTCTCTACCTTGCCTCCCCCTAACATTCGTATACTCCTCAACTTGGTATTGATTTCCCATAGGTTATGAATGTTTTAGTGGACCCTCACTGCCATTAGAAGGAAAATAAAATTTATGCTTACCAGATAAATTAATTTCCTTCTTGGCAGTGAGGGTCCACAAACCCACCCTGATTTAGTGTAGTGGTGGCAGTCTTGGCACCTCTATACCCCTCTTATCTTTCTACTTTTCCTTATCCTCAGCTTGAATTACTGGGGAAATTGAGGAAGTGGGAGGGATATTTCAATTTTCTTTGCCTTCTACTGGTGCCCAGGTGAAGTATTTTCCATAGGTTATGAATGTTTTCGTGGACCCTCACTGCCAAGAAGGAAATTAATTTATCAGGTAAGCATAAATTTAAATTTGTATTGTCTTCAATATGAGCAATTATGCATTCTTATGTATAATGCACTATTGCATATAAATTAATAAGTATTTATTTTTTATAGTAAACATAAATATATATTTAAAAATGTATATTTGTTACAAAAGGCATTAGTATTACAATCGTATTATTACATAACAAGCATGTAGTTATGTACTACTATAATTATAATGCAACTGTCTTATAAGATAAATATTTTAAAATAATAAATGCATCAAGCAGGAATATATACATTTTAATTTATATATCCAATACTAATATGCATTATACATGATAATGCATTTGATTTCAAACATTGTAGATATAATGTAGTCAGGCCTTGCATTGATATTCAATATTTAAACTGCATAATGCTTTAAGTATTGCATATACATTAAAATGTATTTATGTTAGCTTGTTGTGTTTATTAGTGATAACATACATATACAGGGAGTGCAGAATTATTAGGCAAGTTGTATTTTTGAGGATTAATTTTATTATTGAACAACAACCATGTTCTCAATGAACCCAAAAAACTCATTAATATCAAAGCTGAATAGTTTTGGAAGTAGTTTTTAGTTTGTTTTTAGTTATAGCTATTTTAGGGGGATATCTGTGTGTGCAGGTGACTATTACTGTGCATAATTATTAGGCAATTTAACAAAAAACAAATATATACCCATTTCAATTATTTATTTTTTACCGTGAAACCAATATAACATCTCAACATTCACAAATATACATTTCTGACATTCAAAAACAAATCAGTGACCAATATAGCCACATTTCTTTGCAAGGACACTCAAAAGCCTGCCATCTATGGATTCTGTCAGTGTTTTGATCTGTTCACCATCAACATTGCGTGCAGCAGCAACCACAGCCTCCCAGACACTGTTCAGAGAGGTGTACTGTTTTCCCTCCTTGTAAATCTCACATTTGATGATGGACCACAGGTTCTCAATGGGGTTCAGATCAGGTGAACAAGGAGGCCATGTCATTAGATTTTCTTCTTTTATACCCTTTCTTGCCAGCCACGCTGTGGAGTACTTGGACGCGTGTGATGGAGCATTGTCCTGCATGAAAATCATGTTTTTCTTGAAGGATGCAGACTTCTTCCTGTACCACTGCTTGAAGAAGGTGTCTTCCAGAAACTGGCAGTAGGACTGGGAGTTGAGCTTAACTCCATCCTCAACCCGAAAAGGCCCCACAAGCTCATCTTTGATGATACCAGCCCAAACCAGTACTCCACCTCCACCTTGCTGGCGTCTGAGTCGGACTGGAGCTCTCTGCCCTTTACCAATCCAGCCACGGGCCCATCCATCTGGCCCATCAAGACTCACTCTCATTTCATCAGTCCATAAAACCTTAGAAAAATCAGTCTTGAGATATTTCTTGGCCCAGTCTTGACGTTTCAGCTTGTGTGTCTTGTTCAGTGGTGGTCGTCTTTCATCCTTTCTTACCTTGGCCATGTCTCTGAGTATTGCACACCTTGTGCTTTTGGGCACTCCAGTGATGTTGCAGCTCTGAAATATGGCCAAACTGGTGGCAAGGGGCATCTTGGCAGCTGCACGCTTGACTTTTCTCAGTTCATGGGCAGTTATTTTGCGCCTTGGTTTTTCCACATGCTTCTTGCGACCCTGTTGACTATTTTGAATGAAACGCTTGATTGTTCGATGATCACGCTTCAGAAGCTTTGCAATTTTAAGAGTGCTGCATCCCTCTGCAAGATATCTCACTATTTTTGACTTTTCTGAGCCTGTCAAGTCCTTCTTTTGACCCATTTTGCCAAAGGAAAGGAAGTTGCCTAATAATTATGCACACCTGATATAGGGTGTTGATGTCATTAGACCACACCCCTTCTCATTACAGAGATGCACATCACCTAATATGCTTAATTGGTAGTAGGCTTTCGAGCCTATACAGCTTGGAGTAAGACAACATGCATAAAGAGGATGATGTGGTCAAAATACTCATTTGCCTAATAATTCTGCACTCCCTGTATATGTTAATATATTTTTGTTATAGTAGTCAGTAGCATTAAATTATATTTTTACATAACAGGCATGCAGTTACGTACAACTATAATGTTAATTATACTGTCTTTAATAACAAATAATAAATACAACAAGCAACATTACATTTTAATTTATATGCAAATATTTAAACAATATGCATTCTACATAATACATCATTTTAAATATTGAATATTTGTGTGTAGGGCCTTAGCTTCTACAGTTATTAGGTTATGGCAGTTTAGGGTTCAATGTTTAAATTATATGCGTGGTCAGGTACAATGCATATTGTTTAAAGCATTGTATATGTATATATCTAGAGAGAGTAAAAGGTATTCAATTAGGCTTTCTATTGTTTTAAAAATAAACATTTTCAAACATATATTTATGTTTCAAATAATATCAAGCAACCATTAAATAACTTTCAGGATATCTACAATACTTTAAATAATCTACATTGTACATGACAATGCATATTTTGTCAAGGAGATGTGGTATACGCCTGAGGCCGGCAAAACTTCACCAGCCTAGCTGGGCTCCTGGAACTCAGTACCGGACCGGAATTGAGCACCGGTCTGCCAGAATTGAAAGGTCCCCCATTCCTCCCAGAAGGTAGCACCCCAAAACAAGTGGTATCCCTGGGTGCCTTGTCAAATTGATGAAAACATACTAAAAGAGAGACTTGATTCCCTGCTCGATTGGTTCCCTTTTTAAAGAACCGGTGGACTGAGGGTCAATTCTGGTCTGGCACAGACTTCCAGAAGCCCGGCTAGGCTGGTGAGATTTTGCCGGCTGCCAGCTTTTTAGCGCATCTCTGTGACACCTTATTTAAACATTGATTATAATTTTAGCAACATAGCTTTATAGTTATAATGGAAGATCTTTTTTCCCCTGTATAGTTTATTATAATTAGTTATTTTTCTGACAGTAGGCAGTATGTGGGAGTTTGCTGGAGTGTTCCAGGGGAGTGTAGGTTAGACATTCCTGAACCCAATTTTTTTCTTTTGTGATTCAGATAGATCATGCAATTTTAAGCAACTTTGTAATTTACTCCTATTATCAATTTGTCTTCGTTCTCTTGCTATCTTTATTTAAAAAGAAGGCATCCAAGCTTTTTTTTTTGTTTCAGACTTCTGGACAGCACTTTTTTATTGGTGGATGAATTTATCCCCCAATCAGCAAGAACAACCCAGATTGTTCACAAAAAATGGGCCGGCATCTAAACTTATTCTTGCATTTCAAATAAAGATACCAAGAGAATGAAGAAAATTTGAGAATAGGAGTAAATTAGAAAGTTGCTTAAAATGTCATGCTCTATCTGAATCATGAAAGAAAAAAAATTGGATTCAGTGTCCCTTTAAGTTTAAGTGTAGGCGGTATTAGGGAATTAGCTGGGCATTCTAGGGTGTGTAGGTTAGGTGTGATGTAGGTATAAGAGGTTGGTGCGAGGTAGTGAGGCAGTGCAGGGGGACTGTAGTTATAGGCTTTCAGGGGGAGTTAGTGGGGCATACTAATGGGAGTAGCACTTTTATTCAGACACATTGACATAAGATCGAAATGTTCAAATCAGTTAAGTGCAGGTTGCAAGGAGGGTTGCGGCCATGTTTACCTGAGGTTGTTAGTGTAGGTGTAATTAAACTTAGGTCCCCACAGCAATATTTGGAGTGTGCCTACACGGAAACTATTTTTAGTTTCATTGAGCGCTCTGTCTTTACTGTGTAGGCCCACTTTAAATAAAGCCCCATTCGGTTGCAGCAATATGCAGGCAAGCAGCAATGTCGGTGGTGATGTCACGCTCCCATTGACTACTATTGGAGAGACATCGCCCCTTTTCTTTGAATATCTCGACAGACTGTCGGACTGCGAGGCAGTTTCTCGACAGTCTGTCGATGCTTTGAATATCGGGGCCTCCATCTCCATTTGTTCATATTAATAGCTGTTGGGCTATGAAGGTGCAAACTACTTACTTGTTGGCACCTTCTCCCCCTGTGGGCTACCTGAGCTACAGCAACTTGCTTCCAGTACAATAGGCTATCCAAGACAGTGCAAGCATGATGCCAAGGATCTAAACCAGTAACAGCATCTACAATCCAGGGGATTGGTGGACATGCCCACATTTCACCTGGAAGGCCTGTGACATATTTTTTACTAAGAAAAGACCTTTCACTCTCTGGCTGATAACCCCTTGTCTACCCCTCTACCGAAAGGTTATTACAAGAAGGAAATGGGCCTCAGTTTAAAGAGAGGACCCCTCTCGACGATGAGTAAATCTGCACTTAAACTTTCACTCCTCATGAAGGAGGCAAAAGAAAATTACTGAGGATCATGGGAAGTGGGAGGGATAGAAAACTCTGAGGTGTAGGGATATGTTTTGCCTCCTCTTACTTGTCAAGATGGGAATTTCCACATGTGATGACTCGTGGACATTCACTGTCTGATGAAATAATCAACTAAGGACAACCAAGAAGCAAGAAGATGGAACCTAGGATTTCCCCTTTTCTGTGGAGGACAAGTAGGAACAGATATAAAAAACAGTCAATACAAGATAGTGTGCAAACAAGTGTGGAAACCATGCTAAATATCTACTTTAAGAATCCTATATTCCACACATCCTTTGCACAAACTTTTTTGTTACCCGTTTCATATCTATCTCAAATTGTCCTCAGCAGAAGAAATGGATCCTAGGGTTTTCCCTCATCCAACATGGCAGCACCAATTACTTTACAGAAAATAAAGCACTTTATAGAAAGTAAACCATTATATTTATATTGTCAATATTTAACTACTAGTACAATTTAAGCAATACATCTACATATTTTTCTCAAGCTAACCTTTACTTTGAATACATACATTTTAGCACATACAGTATTTACTGTTTAATATCCCTTTAAAAGGGGCAGTAAACACCTTGTAAATACAAGACATTTATGTTGTGTTACTATAAAAGAATAACATACCATGCAAGTCTTACCATTTTTTTAAAACATTACCATCCTTTTTACTGCAACGATTGATCAATAGCCAAACTCCACCCACGGTTTGGAAGAGCAAATATGGGCTTTAGTCTACAGACAAGGCCAGTCACTGTCTGTAGTTAGTATAAAATGCATTGTTCTGCAGTTATTGGATAAAGCCAATAGGGGACAAATATGTAGCGGAGTTAGCCTTTAAGAGTCATCAGAGTTCATTCCTATCTCTGAAAACTAAAAATTGCTTGATGTTCATAGATAAATTGAAAATATATTGCAAAGTTGTTTCATTATGCATAGCTAAACATTTAATATAAAAATCTCAAGGTGTGGGGGGGGCGGAGTTTGGTCACGCCGTGACATGGCCGCTCTGTGACTTTGCTCCGTGAGACCGGAGCTCCAGCTACTGAATAAGCTGCAACAGAGGACCCTACAATAGCCACCAGCCAGTGTGGGAACATTTAAGGACAGCAGCGGTTACCTTCTAGCGATCTACATCCACTCTGATCGCTTGTTATCAGGAGCACTGCTGCGCATAAACAGATCAACCGCCGCCATCTTGACTAGCCTGCTACATGCGGTTACCCGATCGCCGCACTTAAGTTTAGCAACAGGTGCAGGTAATTATAAGTTAAATAAGCCTCACACTCGTGCTTCTAAGCCCATAAATTGATCCTAGGCGTATAGCTAGAACAGGACAGGGCATTACTTATTATAAACTTAGCCCACACCAGGCACTATACAGCTACTCAAGCTATACCAACTGCATTATAGATTTAGGGGATAACATGCCTAAATAAGGCATTACTTCACCAACTCCCTATATCAATCAACAGCATGATATGAATTTTAAATCTAGGCTCCAACAACATGGAGAAAACATTTTTTCAACAATTTCAACATTGCACTGGGAACTTTTTAATAATGCAAATTAAATTGTGGATTAAACCCATAGCTGATAGTGTAATCAACACTTTTGTTATTTTATTCTGAAATACCTGAGACTGTCACACTTGAAATCACTATCATATGGCAACCTGAAGGAAGATTTAATATAACAATAAAAAGGAGAAAGAATACAGGCAACACAATGTTATGAAAAAATAATATTGCTCCTTCTACTATGCAGTTTAATTCCTTCTTGTAAAGCCTCATTCTTATAACAAGAGCTCCATCTAGTGCCTCAAAAAGAGAATTACATTCTCCAAATGTTTTAATCTCTTATAATTACAAGAATGACTTCCAGAAGACAAACAAAGCCAGAAAAGTCTCTTAAATCTCATAATACTACTCCTGTGTCAGTCTCAACATTTTTTCATTCCCAAGAAAGGGAGATCCTGGGACAAGAGTCTTCAAATCCAAAACAACCTGATAAAACAATAACACCAGAGAACCCTATGTCGGAAACACAGCAGGACCAGTTATCACAAATTCTATCTAAGATGTGCGAACTCCCTTCTAAAACAGATATAGACTCTTTGAAGGACCCGATTAAAACGGAGATCTCTGAACTTCGAAAAGATATAACAGATATTGGTAATAGAGTTGAAGCTCTAGAAACTATACAAGATGAAACAATAAAAGATATCAAAGACATATCTGAGCACCAAGAACAGCAATCTATCCTTATACAGGATTTGAATGACAAAATTGAAGATCTGGACAATAGAGGTCGCAGAAATAATTTAAGAGGGATACCCAAAACTATAGGCCCGGATGACTTAGAAAACTATCTGTAACTTCTATTTCAATATCTTTCAGGATCAACAGAACCTGCAATAACTTTTATACTAGAAAGGGCCCATCAAGCTCTAAGAGCGAAACCTCCGAGTCAAGCACCGCCTCGTGATGTCGTTATGAAGTTCCTAAATTTCAAAGATAAAGATACTATTTGGCAACACTTCAGGGACAATCCCAATTTCAAATACCAGGATCATGAGCTACAAGCATATTTGGATTTGAGCCCCCTCACGTTACAGAAAAGAAAAGACACTAAATTTATCACATCTGTGTTGCAGAAAAACAACTTAAAAACATAATTTATGTAAGAACTTACCTGATAAATTCATTTCTTTCATATTAGCAAGAGTCCATGAGCTAGTGACGTATGGGATATACATTCCTACCAGGAGGGGCAAAGTTTCCCAAACCTCAAAATGCCTATAAATACACCCCTCACCACACCCACAATTCAGTTTAACGAATAGCCAAGAAGTGGGGTGATAAAAAAGTGCGAAAGCATATAAAATAAGGAATTGGAATAATTGTGCTTTATACAAAAATCATAACCACCACAAAAAAAGGGCGGGCCTCATGGACTCTTGCTAATATGAAAGAAATGAATTTATCAGGTAAGTTCTTACATAAATTATGTTTTCTTTCATGTAATTAGCAAGAGTCCATGAGCTAGTGACGTATGGGATAATGACTACCCAAGATGTGGATCTTTCCACACAAGAGTCACTAGAGAGGGAGGGATAAAATAAAGACAGCCAATTCCTGCTGAAAATAATCCACACCCAAAAATAAAGTTTAACGAAAAACATAAGCAGAAGATTCAAACTGAAACCGCTGCCTGAAGTACTTTTCTACCAAAAACTGCTTCAGAAGAAGAAAATACATCAAAATGGTAGAATTTAGTAAAAGTATGCAAAGAGGACCAAGTTGCTGCTTTGCAAATCTGGTCAACCGAAGCTTCATTCCTAAACGCCCAGGAAGTAGAAACTGACCTAGTAGAATGAGCTGTAATTCTTTGAGGCGGAGTTTTACCCGACTCAACATAGGCAAGATGAATTAAAGATTTCAACCAAGATGCCAAAGAAATGGCAGAAGCTTTCTGGCCTTTTCTAGAACCGGAAAAGATAACAAATAAACTAGAAGTCTTACGGAAAGATTTCGTAGCTTCAACATAATATTTCAAAGCTCTAACAACATCCAAAGAATGCAACGATTTCTCCTTAGAATTCTTAGGATTAGGACATAATGAAGGAACCACAATTTCTCTACTAATGTTGTTGGAATTCACAACTTTAGGTAAAAATTCAAAAGAAGTTCGCAACACCGCCTTATCCTGATGAAAAATCAGAAAAGGAGACTCACAAGAAAGAGCAGATAATTCAGAAACTCTTCTGGCAGAAGAGATGGCCAAAAGGAACAAAACTTTCCAAGAAAGTAATTTAATGTCCAATGAATGCATAGGTTCAAACGGAGGAGCTTGAAGAGCTCCCAAAACCAAATTCAAACTCCAAGGAGGAGAAATTGACTTAATAACAGGTTTTATACGAACCAAAGCTTGTACAAAACAATGAATATCAGGAAGAATAGCAATCTTTCTGTGAAAAAGAACAGAAAGAGCAGAGATTTGTCCTTTCAAAGAACTTGCGGACAAACCCTTATCTAAACCATCCTGAAGAAACTGTAAAATTCTCGGTATTCTAAAAGAATGCCAAGAAAAATGATGAGAAAGACACCAAGAAATATAAGTCTTCCAGACTCTATAATATATCTCTCGAGATACAGATTTACGAGCCTGTAACATAGTATTAATCACAGAGTCAGAGAAACCTCTTTGACCAAGAATCAAGCGTTCAATCTCCATACCTTTAAATTTAAGGATTTCAGATCCTGATGGAAAAAAGGACCTTGTGACAGAAGGTCTGGTCTTAACGGAAGAGTCCACGGTTGGCAAGAGGCCATCCGGACAAGATCCGCATACCAAAACCTGTGAGGCCATGCCGGAGCTACCAGCAGAACAAACGAGCATTCCTTCAGAATCTTGGAGATTACTCTTGGAAGAAGAACTAGAGGCGGAAAGATATAGGCAGGATGATACTTCCAAGGAAGTGATAATGCATCCACTGCCTCCGCCTGAGGATCCCGGGATCTGGAAAGATACCTGGGAAGTTTCTTGTTTAGATGGGACGCCATCAGATCTATTTCTGGAAGTTCCCACATTTGAACAATCTGAAGAAATACCTCTGGGTGAAGAGACCATTCGCCCGGATGCAACGTTTGGCGACTGAGATAATCCGCTTCCCAATTGTCTATACCTGGGATATGAACCGCAGAGATTAGACAGGAGCTGGATTCCGCCCAAACCAAAATTCGAGATACTTCTTTCATAGCCAGAGGACTGTAAGTCCCTCCTTGATGATTGATGTATGCCACAGTTGTAACATTGTCTGTTTGAAAACAAATGAACGATTCTCTCTTCAGAAGAGGCCAAAACTGAAGAGCTCTGAAAATTGCACGGAGTTCCAAAATATTGATCGGTAATCTCACCTCCTGAGATTCCCAAACTCCTTGTGCCGTCAGAGATCCCCACACAGCTCCCCAACCTGTGAGACTTGCATCTGTTGAAATTACAGTCCAGGTCGGAAGCACAAAAGAAGCCCCCTGAATTAAACGATGGTGATCTGTCCACCATGTTAGAGAGTGTCGAACAATCGGTTTTAAAGATATTAATTGAGATATCTTCGTGTAATCCTTGCACCATTGCTTCAGCATACAGAGCTGAAGAGGTCGCATGTGAAAACGAGCAAAGGGGATCGCGTCCGATGCAGCAGTCATAAGACCTAGAATTTCCATGCATAAGGCTACCGAAGGGAATGATTGTGACTGAAGGTTTCGACAAGCTGCAATCAATTTTAGACGTCTCTTGTCTGTTAAAGACAGAGTCATGGACACTGAATCCATCTGGAAACCCAGAAAGGTTACCCTTGTCTGAGGAATCAAAGAACTTTTTGGTAAATTGATCCTCCAACCATGATCTTGAAGAAACAACACAAGTCGATTCGTATGAGATTCTGCTAAATGTAAAGACTGAGCAAGTACCAAGATATCGTCCAAATAAGGAAATACCACAATACCCTGTTCTCTGATTACAGACAGAAGGGCACCGAGAACCTTTGTAAAAATTCTTGGAGCTGTAGCTAGGCCAAACGGCAGAGCCACAAACTGGTAATGCTTGTCCAGAAAAGAGAATCTCAGGAACTGATAATGATCTGGATGAATCGGAATATGCAGATATGCATCCTGTAAATCTATTGTGGACATATAATTCCCTTGCTGAACAAAAGGCAAGATAGTCCTACTCCAGTCAACTCTAGATCTGAAACACATTTCAGAAATGCTTGAGCTTTTACTGGATTTACTGGGACACGGGAAAGAAAAAATCTCTTTGCAGGAGGTCTTATCTTGAAACCAATTCTGTACCCTTCTGAAACAATGCTCTGAATCCAAAGATTGTGAACAGAATTGATCCAAATTTCCTTGAAAAAACGTAACCTGCCCCCTACCAGCTGAGCTGGAATGAGGGCCGCACCTTCATGTGGACTTAGAAGCAGGCTTTGCCTTTCTAGCTGGCTTGGATTTATTCCAGACTGGAGATGGTTTCCAAACTGAAACTGCTCCTGAGGATGAAGGATCAGGCTTTTGTTCTTTGTTGAAACGAAAGGAACGAAAACGATTATTAGCCCTGCTTTTACCTTTAGATTTTTTATCCTGTGGTAAAAAAGTTCCTTTCCCACCAGTAACAGTTGAAATAATGGAAACCAACTGAGAACCAAATAATTTGTTACCCTGGAAAGAAATGGAAAGTAAAGTAGATTTAGAAGCCATATCAGCATTCCAAGTTTTAAGCCATAAAGCTCTTCTAGCTAAAATAGCTAGAGACATAAACCTGACATCAACTCTGATAATATCAAAAATGGCATCACAGATAAAATTATTAGCATGCTGTAGAAGAATAATAATATCATGAGAATCATGATGTGTTACTTGTTGCGCTAAAGTTTCCAACCAGAAAGTTGAAGCTGCAGCAACATCAGCCAAAGATATAGCAGGTCTAAGAAGATTACCTGAACACAGATAAGCTTTTCTTAGAAAGGATTCAATTTTCCTATCTAAAGGATCCTTAAACGAAGTACCATCTGACGTAGGAATAGTAGTACGTTTAGCAAGGGTAGAAATAGCCCCATCAACTTTAGGGATTTTGGCCCAAAATTCTAATCTGTCAGACGGCACAGGATATAATCGCTTAAAACGTTTAGAAGGAGTAAATGAATTACCCAATTTATCCCATTCTTTGGAAATTACTGCAGAAATAGCATTAGGAACAGGAAAAACTTCTGGAATAACCACAGGAGCTTTAAATACCTTATCCAAACGTTTAGAATTAGTATCAAGAGGACCAGAATCCTCTATTTCTAAAGCAATTAGTACTTCTTTAAGTAAAGAACGAATAAATTCCATTTTAAATAAATATGAAGATTTATCAGCATCAACCTCTGAGACAGAATCCTCTGAACCAGAAGAGTCATCAGAATCAGAATGATGATGTTCATTTAAAAATTCATCTGTAGGGAGAGAAGTTTTAAAAGATTTTTTACGTTTACTAGAAGGAGAAATAACAGACATAGCCTTCTTTATGGATTCTGAAACAAAATCTCTTATATTATCAGGAACATTCTGCACCTTAGATGTTGAAGGAACTGCAACAGGCAATGGTACTTTACTAAAGGAAATATTATCTGCTTTAACAAGTTTGTCATGACAATCAATACAAACAACAGCTGGAGGAATAGCTACCAAAAGTTTACAGCAGATACACTTAGCTTTGGTAGATCCAGCACTAGACAGCGATTTTCCTGTAGTATCTTCTGGCTCAGATGCAACGTGAGACATCTTGCAATATGTAAGAGAAAAAACAACATATATATAAAGCAAAATTGATCAAATTCCTTAAATGACAGTTTCAGGAATGGGAAAAAATGCCAAAGAACAAGCTTCTAGCAACCAGAAGCAATGAAAAATGAGACTTAAATAATGTGGAGACAAAAGCGACGCCCATATTTTTCGCGCCAATAAGACGCCCACATTATTTGGCGCCTAAATGCTTTTTGGCGCCAAAATGACGCCACATCCGGAACGCCGACATTTTTGGCGCAAAATAACGTCAAAAAATGACGCAACTTCCGGCGACACGTATGACGCCGGAAACGGAAACGAATTTTTTGCGCCAAAAAAGTCCGCGCCAAGAATGACGCAATAAAATGAAGCATTTTCAGCCCCCGCGAGCCTAACAGCCCACAGGGAAGAGTCAAATTTTTGAAGGTAAGAAAAAATGATTAAATCAAATGCATTATCCCAAATATGAAACTGACTGTCTGAAAATAAGGAAAGTTGAACATTCTGAGTCAAGGCAAATAAATGTTTGAATACATATATTTAGAACTTTATAAATAAAGTGCCCAACCATAGCTTGGAGTGTCACAGAAAATAAGATTTACTTACCCCAGGACACTCATCTACATGTTTGTAGAAAGCCAAACCAGTACTGAAACGAGAATCAGCAGAGGTAATGGTATATATAAGAGTATATCGTCGATCTGAAAAGGGAGGTAAGAGATGAATCTCTACGACCGATAACAGAGAACCTATGAAATAGACCCCGTAGAAGGAGATCACTGCATTCAAATAGGCAACACTCTCCTCACATCCCTCTGACATTCACTGCACGCTGAGAGGAAAACCGGGCTCCAACTTGCTGCGGAGCGCATATCAACGTAGAATCTAGCACAAACTTACTTCACCACCTCCATCGGAGGCAAAGTTTGTAAAACTGAATTGTGGGTGTGGTGAGGGGTGTATTTATAGGCATTTTGAGGTTTGGGAAACTTTGCCCCTCCTGGTAGGAATGTATATCCCATACGTCACTAGCTCATGGACTCTTGCTAATTACATGAAAGAAATACCGCTGGGGATATCCATTTGGACTAATTGTGTTCCTGGATGGCAAAACCTGGATATATAGAAGTCTGAACGATTTGGACTCTTTTTCTAAAGGTCTCAATCTGACATTCCCTCTCCCTTCAGACCAAAACAACTCAATGGTGGCACAAGGAGGATCTTCTCGTCTGAAAGAAAGGCGCCCAGAGTGGGCTACAGTTCATCGTCGGAGGAGAAACTCCAAACAGAAGATAATCCAACCAGACCTGAACTCTGAATCTGTTACATGAAACTCTAGAAAGCCTAAAGATGGTGCAGATACCAAATAGTAGCTTCCTGAAAGGGCAACTTGTATCCTTTAAGTTTATCTTTGTTGTGCTGCATTATATATATACTACATGTTATTTATTGTTAGGATTGTTAAATATTTTTATTGCAGGTTTATGTTGATTGCGCTCTATGTTATTTGTGATGAAGGTCTAGACAGACAAAAATATATGAGGTTATATGAAGCTCTAGAAAGACTGGGGATGGTGTTGACACCAATTAATAGCTTCCCGAGAGGGCAGCCTGGACTCTTCAAGCTTATCTCTGCTGTGTTGCACTATATATGCACTACATGTGTTATCTATTGTTAGAAATGTTATATACTTTAATTTAAGGTTTATGTTAATTATGATCCAAGCTGTTAGTGGTGGGGGTCTAAGACAGATCTCAAGTGTATGAGGTTTCTTTATCTAAGCTGTGATGATATTGTCTTCCTGCCAAATAAATAACTTATGTTCAGACTGTCGAATATCTCCACGAACCTGGACAATAACTGGTCTTTAACCTAAAAAAAAAAAGATTTAGATTTTAGGTTGCTCATTTGTTGAGTGATTTGTTGATCCAATGTTGTTGTCTTCCTTCTTGCTACTGTCTCTAATAATTAGGAATTTTGCAAAAATTTTTACTTGAGATATATTTTAGGTCCTCTTATTACCTCTTAAATGGAAGTCTCCGGTATACTACCCCTTCTCAATTCCATTTACCTATGTTCCTTTTCCTTCAATCGCTGATTCTTTTTCACTTTCCTCTCTTTATACCTCTGATAATGAATACTCGACAGAGTGCAAATGCTAATATAAATGATCACATACATCCATACTACACAACTTTATGTCTACAAAATAATATATTTCCACTTACCCATGTCCCCTCATGACAAACAAACAAAGTAATCAGATCAAGATATCTATTAATTGTAAAGGTCTCAATTCTCCTCTGAAGAGAAACTTGGCCTTACACAACTTTAAACAGACTAAAAGTGACATTGTAATGTTACAAGAAACACATTTCAAAATGGGTAGGGAACCTCAAACCTTTAAATTTAAATACGGCCAAAGTTTTTACTCTTCCAATTTATCTAAAACAAACTGAGTAGGTATACTGATAAAACACAATGTCCCCTTTCAGGAGATTGCAATTCACAAAGACAAAGAAGGTAGATTTTTAGCAGTGATAGGCAAACTATATGGAAAGATTGTGACATTGGTATGTGTATATGCCCCAAACTCTAATCAGCACCGTTATTTCAAAACCATATCTAATACACTCCTTGATATTATGAAAGGCTCTGTAATAATTGGGGGTGACCTTAACGTACCACTTGATCCTTCCATAGACTGCTCCACTCAGTCAACATCTATTTCCTTAACCCCTTAATGACCGAGGACGTACGCCACACGTCCTCAGAAAAAAGGCAGTTAACGCCTGAGGACGTGTGGCGTACGTCCTCGGTTTGGAAAGCAGCTGGAAGCGATCCTCATCGCTTCCAGCTGCTTTCCGGTTATTGCAGGATGCCTCAATATCGAGGCATCCTGCAATAACAATTTGTACCCCTCCGGTGCAGAGAGAGCCACTCTGTGGCCCTCTCTACACCGGCCATCGATGGCCGCAATCGTTGGTGGGTGGGAGCTGCAGTGGGAGGCGGGTGGGCGGCCATCGATGGCTTCAGATACACAGAGGGGGGCGGGAGAGTCAGGGGCGCGCACAGACACGCGCGCGTGCACGTGGGATCGGTGGGCGGGCGCGTGCACGGGGGATCGGTGGGCGGGCGCGTGCACGGGAGGGAGCGGGTGGGAACCGCTTACACTACAGAAATAATTATGTAGTAAGTGGGAGGAAGAGGGGGAGTAAATGCCCCCAAAAACTAATCTAAGGGATCTGGGAGGGGGTGGGGGTAGGGGTTGGTCGTGGGGAAGCTACACTACAGCAAAATGTAAAAAAAAAAAAATACAAAAAGAGGAAAAAATGTTGTTAACTGGGTACTGGCAGACAGCTGCCAGTACCCAAGATGGCCCCCAATAAGGCAGGGGGGGGGTTAGAGAGCTGTTTTTGGGGGGATCAGGGAGGTTGGGGGCTAAGGGGGGATCCTACAAAGTAGCATATGTAAATATGCTAAAGATGTATTTAAAAAAAAAAAAAAAAATTTTATTTTAGTACTGGCAGACTTTCTGCCAGTACTTAAGATGGCGGGGACAATTGTGGGGTGGGGGAGGGAAGGGAGCTGTTTGGGAGATATCAGGGGGTCTGATGTGTCAGGTGGGAGGCTGATCTCTACACTAAAGCTAAAATTAACCCCGCAAGCTCCCTACAAACTACCTAATTAACCCCTTGACTGCTAGCCATAATACATGTGTGATGCGCAGCAGCACTTTGCGGCCTTCTAATTACCAAAAAGCAACCCCAAAGTCATATATGTCTGCTATTTCTGAACAAAGGGGATCCCAGAGAAGCATTTACAACTATTTGTGCCATAATTGCACATGCTGTTTGTAAATAATTTCAGTGAGAAACCTAAAATTGTGAAAAATTTAGCGTTTTTTTTAATTTGATTGCATTTGGCGGTGAAATGGTGGCATGAAATATACCAAAATGGGCCTAGATCAATACTTGGGGTTGTCTACTACACTACACTGAAGCTAAAATTAACCCTAGAAGCTCCCTACATGCTCCCTAATTAACCCCTTCACTGCTGGGCATAATACACGTGTGGTGCGCAGTCGCATTTAGCAGCCTTCTAATTAGTAAAAAGCAAAACCAAAGCCATATATGTCTGCTATTTATGAACAAAGGAGATCCCAGAGAAGCATTTACAACCATGTATGCTATAATTGCATAAGTTTTTTGTAAATAATTTCAGTGAGAAACCTAAAGTTTGTGAAAAAAATTGTGAAAAAGTGAACATTTTTTTTTATTTGATCGCATTTGGCGGTGAAATGGTGGCATGAAATATACCAAAATGGGCCTATATCAATACTTTGGGATGTCTTCTAAAAAAAAATATATACATGTCAAGGGATATTCAGGGATTCCTGAAAGATATCAGTGTTCCAATGTAACTAGCGCTAATTTTGAAAAAAAGTGGTTTGGAAATAGCAAAGTGCTACTTGTATTTATGGCCCTATAACTTCCTAAAAAAGCAAAGAACATGTAAACATTGGGTATTTCTAAACTTAGGACAAAATTTAGAAACTATTTAGCATGGTTTTTGTTTGGTGGTTGTAGATGTATAACAGATTTTGGGGGTCAAAGTTAGAAAAAGTGTGTTTTTTTCTATTTTTTCCTCATATTTTATAAAAATTTTTATAGTAAATTATAAGATATGAGGAAAATAATGGTATATTTTGAAAGTCCATTTAATGGCGAGAAAAACGGTATATAATATGTGTGGGTACATTAAATGAGCAAGGGGAAAATTACAGCTAAACACAAACACCGCAGAAATGTAAAAATAGCCTTGGTCCCAAACGGACAGAAAATGGAAAAGTGCTGTGGTCATTAAGGGGTTAAAAAGGATAACTACAATTAAACAATGCTTACGAGAATTAGCTGTACATGACGTGTGGAGGATTCTTAATCCATCAATAAAAGATTACACTTTCTATTCAGCCCCACATAAACTGTTCTCCAGGATAGACTACATATTTATGGATGTCACCAGTTTTTCATATGTCAGACAGAGTAAAATCCTACCCTGTACGTGGTCAGACCACTCTTTCACGAGCTGTGACTTAAAATGGCCTGACATTCCTAACAAACACTTCAACTGGAAATTTGACCCATCACTACTAGATGACTCTCTGATAACTGAGAAGCTGGGGAAATCTATTAAGGAATACTTTGAAATCAATATCACCCCACATATAGACAATAGAATAACCTGGGAAGCTCATAAGAGTGTAATAAGAGGTGAATGTATTAGCTTCCAAAGCATGCTAAATAAACAAAAAAGAGCTAGACTAGAAGAAACATTAAATCAAATAACTATTCTAGAATCCCGACAAACAAACTCCAGAGGATAATCTCATTCAAAATGAGCTACATTCTAAGAGACAAGATATGAACGCACAATTGTTACATATATATATATATAAACGTAAAGCTCTTCAACTTAAACAAATTTATTTCGATAGTGACAATAAAAGTGGAAGGTTTTTGGCTAGGAAGTTACGCAGACGAACTAATAAAACTTTTATCATGTCTATTAAAAATATAAAGGGCACCCCAAGTCTAACTACTTCAGCTATAGCAAAAGCGTTTCGGGATTACTTTGAAGGCCTGTACAACTTAAATGAATCTGACCCCATAGCATCAACACATGATAAATCACTTAAACATACTATAGCAAAATATTTAGATGGCATTGGGATCCCTTCTTTATCAAAAGAACAACAAGAACACTTGGACCGACCAATTCAAACGGAGGAAATTACTAATGTTATCAAACAATTACCTAATGGTAAAGATCCAGGTCCAGGTGGCTTTACTAATCTCTACTATAAAAAATATCATCCCCTGTTGACCCCCCATTTATGTAACCTTTATAATGGAATAGATAAAAATAATCCCTTTTTAAAACACTCATTGGAAGCCACAATAGTTTTACTACCCAAACCAGGAAAACCATCTGATCAGGTTATGAACTACAGACCAATCTCCGTTTTAAATACAGACTCAAAAATATTTGCCAAAATATTGGCAAATAGAATATGCCCGCTCTTGCCCCATCTTATACACGGAGACCAAGTTGGCTTTATTATGAACAGAGAAGCAAAAGACAACACGGTCCGTACTTTACACCTAATACTACATGCTTTAGCTACCAACATTCAAACGGTTTTGATCTCCACAGACGCAGAAAAAGCGTTCGATCGTGTAGATTGGACGTTTTTATATCACTCCTTAGAGCGTTTTGGTTTTGGAGAAGGCATTTTAGGAAAGATATTTGCCCTGTACAGTGCGCCAAGCGCACGTATTCTAGTAAATGGTACTCTTTCCGACTCTTTCTATATTAAAAATGGAACAAGACAGGGGTACCCCCTGTCACCCCTACTGTTTGCCTGCGCTATTGAAATTTTAGCCATAAGAATCCGGGAAAATAATGCTGTTAGAGGAATATCTCTCCAAACTGGTATATACAAATTATCTCTTTTCGCGGATGACATACGTCTCACACTCACTAACCCTAGCACATCAATTCCAGAATTAATGAGAGAGTTTGACGATTTTAGAAATATATCTAACTTCTTAATTAATTTTTCGAAGTCAGAAATCATGAATCTTAACTTAAGTCAGACGGAATTGCATCTTACACAAAAAATGTGTCCATTTAAATGGCAATCCAAATCTATTAAATATTTAGGGATATCGCTGACGCGCCACCAATCAGACTTAATTGCTCTTAATTAGGACACCCTCAAGAAGAATATAATAGCTGACCTAAGCTCTTGGAGATCCAAACACCTTAACTGGTTGGGGAGAATGGGGACAATAACCATGAACATACTACCTAGACTTTTGTATCTTTTTCAAACTGTTCCAATACCTCTCCCACCATCTTATATAACTTCCCTACAAAAAATTATTAATGATTATATCTGGGATAGAAAGCATCCCAGAATTAATAAAACATTAATGTGCCTTCCCAAAGCATCAGGGGGACTGGGTGTTCCAGACCTGAAAAAGTATAGACAGGCGATATCCCTACAAAGAATAGTAGACTGGCACACTAATTATCAGGACAAGATCTGGGTTAAGATAGAACACCAAATAAGCTGCCATCATCATCTTGGCTCATTGTGTTGGCTAGAGTGCTCTGAAAGAATGATAAAGTTAACAGATAGCTATATAATTACAGAAACATTTAAAGTGTGGGATAGATTGATGGTTCTGTACCCATTACTTTCATCCAAACCCTCACCCCTAACACCGCTCCTAGGAAACTCAGAGTTCCCTCCGGGAATTGAAATAGTTAAACTAAACCCTCTAGAAAGGCAAAGTAATCTACCTTTTTATATCCTTACTGAAGCTGGGACAATGTATCCTAGGTCGAAGCTCATAGAAAAACACAATTTATGCTTACCTGATAAATTTATTTCTCTTGTGGTGTATCCAGTCCACGGATCATCCATTACTTGTGGGATATTCTCATTCCCAACAGGAAGTTGTAAGAGGACACCCACAGCAGAGCTGTTATATAGCTCCTCCCCTAACTGTCATATCCAGTCATTCGACCGAAAACAAGCCAAGAAAGGAGAAACCATAGGGTGCAGTGGTGACTGTAGTTTAAATTTACAAATTACCTGCCTTAAAATGACAGGGCGGGCCGTGGACTGGATACACCACAAGAGAAATAAATTTATCAGGTAAGCATAAATTGTGTTTTCTCTTGTAAGGTGTATCCAGTCCACGGATCATCCATTACTTGTGGGATACCAATACCAAAGCTAAAGTACACGGATGAAAGGAGGGACAAGGCAGGTACTTAAATGGAAGGTACCACTGCCTGTAAAACCTGTCTCCCAAAAATAGCCTCCAAAGAAGCAAAAGTATCAAATTTGTAGAATTTTGAAAAGGTATGAATCGAAGACCAAGTCGCCGCCTTGCAAATCTGTTCAACAGAAGCCTCATTTTTAAAGGCCCAAGTGGAAGCCACAGCTCTAGTAGAATGAGCTGTAATCCTTTCAGGAGGCTGCTGTCCAGCAGTCTCATAGGCTAAGCGGATTAAGCTTCTTAGCCAAAAAGAAAGAGAGGTTGCCGAAGCCTTTTGATCTCTCCTCTGTCCAGAGTAGACAACAAACAAAGCAGATGTTTGACGAAAATCTTTAGTAGCTTGTAAGTAAAACTTTAAAGCACGAACCACGTCCAGATTGTGTAATAGACGTTTTTTAACAGTCACAACAAACTGCCACAGCTCTGCTGTGGCCCTACCTTCCCCAATAAACGACTTTGGAAAGCCTTTGAGCCCTTTAGAGATGTCCTATAGCATTCAGGGGACTCCTGAGGGAAGCTGGATATCTCAGTCTGTAATTTTAACTGCGCAAAAAAGCGCTAAAATAGGCCCCTCATACTACAACAGTGGAAAGCCTCAGAAAACTGTTTCTAGTCAAAATTTAAGCCAGCCATGTGGAAAAAACTAGGCCCCAATAAAGTTGTATCACCAAAGCATATATAAAAACGCTTAAACATGCCAGCAAACGTTTTATATTGCAATTTTATAAGAGTATTACCTCTGAGAGTAAGCATGATACCAGTCGCTATTAAATCACTGTATCCAGGCTTAACTTACTTTAATCCGGTGTCAGCAGCATTTTCTAGTATTTACATCTCTAGAAAAAAATTGTAACTGCACATACCTCATAGCAGGGTAACCTGCACGCCATTCTCCCGCTGAAGTTACCTCTCTCCTCAGACATATGTGAGAACAGCAATGGATCTTAGTTACAACCTGCTAAGATAATAGAAAACGCAGACAGATTCTTCTTCTCTTTACTGCCTGGGATAAAATAGTACAACTCCGGTACCATTTAAAAATAACAAACTTTTGATTGAAGAAAAAAAAAACTAACTATATTTCACCACTCTCTCTTACTACCTCCATGCTTGTTGAGAGTTGCAAGAGAATGACTGGATATGGCAGTTAGGGGAGGAGCTATATAACAGCTCTGCTGTGGGTGTCCTCTTGCAACTTCCTGTTGGGAATGAGAATATCCCACAAGTAATGGATGATCCGTGGACTGGATACACCTTACAAGAGAAACAATCTACATATTTTTAATAACTTGTACTTCTACTTGCAAGCTCACTCATTTCTCCAATGTCCCAAAGGGAAAAATAACTTGCTACGCTCTCCAACAAATTTTGAAAAATTATGCATCTTAAAATCCCTATTAGACATACCTTATCCATAATATACAATATGCCACAACAGGTTCCGATAGGCACAGAATACCAATATATGAAACGGTGGGAAAAAGAACTTAAAATCAATGTCTCCCCTGGGGATTTGTGTAAAATATTTAAAAGAACAATAAAAGCTTCTACATCAGCCAAGATTTTAGAAATTAATTTCAAGATACTACATCGCTGGTATTACACCCCTGCACGTTTAAAGACCTTATATCCACAAAGATCTGACCTATGCTGGCGCTGCAAAAAAAGAGGTAGGGAACATGGGACATATCTGGTGGAGTTGCAGCAAAATTACTCCCTTTTGGGAAGATGTAGTAACCCAAACAGAGAAGATATTGGGAATAAATATTCCATTGGACCCTTTATTGTGGCTCTTAAATAAACCTCCCAAAAAATTACCTGCAACATACTTAGCCTTATTCCAAATCATATCTAACAGTGCTAAAGTATTAATTGCACAACATTGGAAGCAAGATCAAATCCCCTCTATAGCTCTATTGGTAGACACTATACATAAGACCTTGCAACTGGAAGAATACCATTATATGAAAATAATGAAACAAGATTTCTTTCATGAGATGCTTTTTATTTGGGAAGAGTATATACATAGCAAGTATACTATATGATGTATGACATAGGATACATATCTTGGATGAAAATGTGAACAAGTTATTTCATGCAGGTTTTGCACTTTAGCGGATAATTATCAACCTTTTCTATCTATATTTCTTTTCTTCTCTCTCTATATTTAAAAAAAAAAAAAGGGAGGTTATCATTTATGGTCATGTCAACATTAATTGTTACATTATGCAATACCACCTATATGTATAATGTGATGTAACATGTCCATACACTGTAAATGTACCAATGTTATGTGTTACCTCAATAAAAAAAAATAAAAAAAAATCTCAAGGTGTTCCCTTTAAATGACTAATGTTATGTCACACAACTAAGAAGCGTGAGGAGACAAGAATCTTTATACTTACAAAGAATATTTGATTTGTGTTCAATTATTCTGCCTCTGATTTTGCTACACAATTCTATATAAAATTAGCCCAAAAGGGTGCTTAACCAAGTATACAACAAAAACAATTTATGCTTACCAGATCAAATCCTTTTCTTCCTGGCAGGGAGAGTCCACGACTTCATTCCATACTGTAGGGAAATACAACACCTGGCCACCAGGAGGAGGCAAAGACACCCCAGCCAAAGACCTAAATATATCTCCCACTTCCCCTATCCCCCAGTCATTCTGCCGAAGGGAACAAGGAAAAGTAGGTGAAACATCAGGGTATAAATGGTGCCAGAAGAACATATATATAAAAAAGGAGCCGCCCAACAAAAATAAATTACGGGCGGGGTCATGGACTCTGTCAGGAAGGAAAGGAATTTATCTGGTAAGCATAAATTATGTTTTCCTTTTATAAAGGCAGGGAGAGCCCACAACTTAATTCCTTACTGTTGGGAAAACTATGCCCAAGCTCCAGAGAACACTGAAGAAATAACAAGAGGGAACAAAAAAAAAAAAGAAGAGGCGGACCCTATTCTGAGAGCACCACAGCCTTCAAAACTTTTCTCCCGAAAACTGCTTCAGCTGATGCAAACACATCAAACTTGTAAAATTTAGAAAAAGTGTGTAAGGAGGAGTCGGGACCAGGTAGACACCTTACAAATCTGATCCATAGAGGCTTCGTTCTTAAAGCGATACTGAACCCAATTTTTTTCCTTCATGATTCAGAAAGAGCATGTAATTTTAAACAACTTTCTAATGTACTATTATCAATTTTTCTTCGTTCTCTTGATTTCTTTATTTGAAAAAGAAGGCATCTAAGCTATTTTTTTGGTTCAGACCATGGAAAGCACTTGTTTATTGGTAGGTGAATTTACCCACCAATCAACAAGAACAACACAGTGTGTTCACCAAAAATGGGCCGGCATCTAAACTTACATTCTTGCATTTCAAATAAAGATACAAAGAGAATGAAAATAATTTAATAATAGGAGTAAATTAGAAAGTTGCTTAAAATAGCATGTTCTGAATCATTATAGAAAAAAAAATTGGGTTCAGTGTCCCTTTAAAACCCCAGGAGGAAGGCACTGCTCTAGTGGAATGAGCCGCTATCCTCTCAGAAGGCTGTTGCGCCGCTGTCTAATAAGCTAAGCGGATGACACGCCTCAACCAGAAAGATAGGGGATTTATAGTAGCCTTCTGCCCCCATACACTTCCCCATATAGATGACAAAGAAGAAGATTTTCTGAATTCCTTGGTAGCCTGAAGATAGAACTTCAAGGCATGCCCAACATCTAGATTGTGAAGCAAGCATTCCTTCACTGGAGGAGGATTAGGACACAAGGAAGGAACAACAATTTCTCGATTGTTACGATCCGACACCACCTTAGGGAGGAACCCTATTTTAGTAGGTAAAACCACCTTATCAGCATGAAAAACAAGATTAGGGGGGTCACATTGCAAAGCATAAATCTCAAACTCTGCACGCAGAAGCAATATCCAACAAAAAAGAACCTTCCAAGATAACAATTTAGTGTCAACAGTATGCATAGGCTCAAACAGAGCCTGCTGCAAAACACTAAGAACAAGATTAAGGCTCCAGATCTAAACACAGGTCGAATCCTAGTCAGAGCCTTAACAAAGGACTGCACATCTGGAAGCTCAGTCAATCTCTTGTGCAGTAACACCAACAGGGTCAATATCTGTCCCTTCAGGGAACTATCAGATAAACCTCTCTCCAGTCCATCCTGGAGAAAAGATAAAATTCTGGCAACCTTAACCTTATGCCAGGAAAAGCCACGCTTTTCACACCAGTACAAGTAAGTCCTCCACACTTTGTGGTAGATACGACGAGTAACTGGCTTACGAGCTTGAACCAGAGCGTCGATAACACTCTGAGAACCCTCTTGGCTAAGACTATGCGTTCAATCTCCACGCAGTCAGCCTCAGAGAATCTAGATTTTGATGAACGAAGGGACCCTGTATCAGCAGATCTCTGCGACAAGGTAACCTCCACTGAGGAGATGAGGACATCCCCACTAGATCTGCAAACCACATCCTTCACGGCCATGATGGAGCAATCGGAATCACTGATGCTCACTCATACTTGATGTGAGCTACAACACGAGGGAGAAGCAGTAATGGAGGAAAAATATATATGAATCTGAACCTCCATGGTACTGATAAGGCATCTATAAATTCCGCCTCAGGATCCCTCAACCTCCACCCGTACCTGGGTAGCTTGGTATTGAGGCGGGATGCCATGAGATCTATCTTCGGCGTCCCCCACTCGCTGCATATCTCTGCAAACACCTCAGGGTGGAGAGATCATTCCCCTGGGTGAAAGGATTGCCTGCTGAGGAAGTCCGCTTCCCAGCTATCCTCACCCAGGATATGGATCGCTGACAGCGTACATCTGTGAGTCTCCGCCCACTCTAGTATCTGAGATACTTCTCTCATCGCCAAGTGACTTCTCATTCCCCCCTGATGGTTGATGTAGGAAACCGAGGTTATATTGTCTGATTGGAATCTGAAACTGGGACGAACCCAGGAGGGGCCAAAGCCTTCAAGGAATTGAAGATTACCCATAGTTCCAATATATTGATCGGAAGGGAGGACTCCTTCCGAGTCCACAGTCCTTGTGTCTTCTTGGCACCCCAAACGGCTCCCCAGCCGGAAAGGCTTGCGTCCGTAGTGACAATCTCTCAGGGCAGTCTCAAGAAGCACATGCCTTGGGACAGATGATCTGGACAGAGCCACCAAGTGAGCGAGTCTCTCGACAGGTTGTCCAGCACAATCTGAGACAGATCTGAATGGTCGCAGTTCCATTGTCTCAGCATGCATAGTGTTGTAAGGGTCTGAGATGGAATCTGGCAAAAGGAATGATGTCCATACAGGACACCATGAGTCCGATCACCTCCATACACTGGGCCACTGAGGGTCTCAAGGAGACCTGGAGGGCAAGACATGCAGTAGTTAGCTTGCAACGTCTCTGATCTGTGAGAAATATTCTCATGGATACGGAGTCTATTATTGTCCCCAGGAAAGTCACCCTTGTACTTAAACTTGGAAAAGAGTGTTCTTCCTTAATCTTCTATCCATGTGATCGAAGAAGACTGAGATGGGACTCAGAGTGTTCTTCTGCTAGACAAAAAGATGATGCCTGTACCAAGATATCATCTAAGTAAGGCGCTACTGCAATACCTCATGTTCTGGCAACGGCTAGAAGAGCCCCCAAATCCTTCGAAAAATACTTGCAGCAGTAGCTAGGCCAAACGGAAGAGCTATGAACTGGAAGTGCTGATCCAGAAAGGCAAACCTCAGGAAATGAAAATGTTCCCTGTGTATCGCAACGTGAAGGTATGCATCCTTCAGGTCTATGGTGGTCATAAACTGCGCTTCTTTAACCAGAGGAAGGATTGACCGTATTGTCTCCATCTTGAAGGAGGGACCACTCAAACTTGTTTAGGCACTTTCAATCAAGAATTTGAAACCTCCTTTGGAACCACAAAAAGGTTTGAATAAAACCCCAAACCTTTTTCTGCTGTAGGTACCGGGACAATTACTCCTAGAGAAGAGAGATCCCGTACGTAACCTAAAAAGGCCTGGACCAAATATAATCTTCCCCTTTAAAGAAAGGAGTCTGGATTTAGAAGTCATATCCGCAGACCAAGACTTCAACCAGAGCCTTTGCATTTAGGCGAATAATCTGCATATTCACGTCAGATATGAAGGATTTAGCAATTCTCAGAGCTTTAATTCTCTCCTGAATATCCTCGAGGGGAGTCTCCACCTCAATGAGCTCCGACAGTGTCGCACCAGTAGGTAGCTGCTCCAGCAACCATGGCTACAGCTGCCGCCGGTTCAAATTAAAACCCCTGTCTGCTGAAACATCTTCCTCAGAAAGTTTCCATTTTCTTATCCATAGGCTCTCTAAAAGAAGAACTATCCTCTAGATACTACTCTTAGCCAGCATAGAAATAGCGCCATCCACCATAGGGATGGAACCCTACAATTCTAATTGAGAGTCAGGACCCGGGAATACGTTTTTAAAAACATAATTTATGCTTACCTGATAAATTCATTTCGTCTGTTGTGTGATCAGTCCACGGGTCATCATTACTTCTGGGATATTATCTGCTCCCCTACAGGAAGTGCAAGAGGATTCACCCAGCAGAGTTGCTATATAGCTCCTCCCCTCTACGTCACCTCCAGTCATTCGACCAAAGACCAACGAGAAAGGAGAAGCCAAGGGTGTAGTGGTGACTGAATTATAATTTAAAAATATGTACCTGCCTTAAAAAACAGGGCGGGCCGTGGACTGATCACACAACAGAAGAAATGAATTTATCAGGTAAGCATAAATTATGTTTTCTTCTGTTATGTGTGATCAGTCCACGGGTCATCATTACTTCTGGGATACCAATACCAAAGCAAAAGTACACGGATGACGGGAGGGATAGGCAGGCTCATTATACAGAAGGAACCACTGCCTGAAGAACCTTTCTCCCAAAAATAGCCTCCGAAGAAGCAAAAGTGTCAAATTTGTAAAATTTGGAAAAAGTATGAAGCGAAGACCAAGTTGCAGCCTTGCAAATCTGTTCAACAGAGGCCTCATTCTTAAAGGCCCAAGTGGAAGCCACAGCTCTAGTGGAATGAGCTGTAATTCTTTCAGGAGGCTGCTGTCCAGCAGTCTCATAGGCTAAACGTATTATGCTACGAAGCCAAAAAGAGAGAGAGGTAGCAGAAGCTTTTTGACCTCTCCTCTGTCCAGAATAAACGACAAACAGGGAAGAAGTTTGGCGAAAATCTTTAGTTGCCTGCAAGTAGAACTTGAGGGCACGAACTACATCCAGATTGTGTAGAAGACGTTCCTTCTTTGAAGACGGATTTGGACACAAGGATGGAACAACAATCTCTTGATTGATATTCCTGTTAGAGACAACCTTAGGTAAGAACCCAGGTTTAGTACGCAGAACTACCTTGTCTGAGTGAAAGATCAGATAAGGAGAATCACAATGTAGGGCTGATAACTCAGAGACTCTTCGAGCCGAGGAAATAGCCATTAAAAACAGAACTTTCCAAGATAACAATTTTATATCAATGGAATGAAGGGGTTCAAACGGAACACCCTGTAAAACGTTAAGAACTAAGTTTAAACTCCATGGCGGAGCAACAGTTTTAAACACAGGCTTGATCCTAGCTAAAGCCTGACAAAAGGCCTGGATGTCTGAATTTTCTGACAGACGCCTGTGTAACAAGATGGACAGAGCTGAGATCTGTCCCTTTAATGAGCTAGCCGATAAACCCTTTTCTAAACCTTCTTGTAGAAAAGACAATATCCTAGGAATCCTAACCTTACTCCAGGAGTAATCTTTGGATTCACACCAGTATAGGTATTTACGCCATATTTTATGGTAAATCTTTCTGGTAACAGGCTTCCTAGCCTGTATCAGGGTATCAATAACCGACTCAGAAAAACCACGTTTTGATAAAATCAAGCGTTCAATTTCCAAGCAGTCAGCTTCAGAGAAGTTAGACTTTGATGTTTGAATGGACCCTGAATCAGAAGGTCCTGTCTTAGAGGTAGAGACCAAGGCGGACAGGATGACATGTCCACTAGATCTGCATACCAAGTCCTGCGCGGCCATGCAGGCGCTATTAGAATCACTGATGCTCTCTCCTGCTTGATTTTGGCAATCAATCGAGGAAGCAGCGGGAAGGGTGGAAACACATAAGCCATCCTGAAGTTCCAAGGTGCTGTCAAAGCATCTATCAGAACCGCTCCCGGATCCCTGGATCTGGATCCGTAGCGAGGAAGTTTGGCGTTCTGGCGAGACGCCATGAGATCTATCTCTGGTTTGCCCCAACGTCGAAGTATTTGGGCAAAGACCTCCGGATGAAGTTCCCACTCCCCCGGATGAAGAGTCTGGCGACTCAAGAAATCCGCCTCCCAGTTCTCCACTCCCGGGATGTGGATTGCTGATAGGTGGCAAGAGTGAGACTCTGCCCAGCGAATTATCTTTGATACTTCTATCATTGCTAGGGAGCTTCTTGTCCCTCCCTGATGGTTGATGTAAGCTACAGTCGTGATGTTGTCCGACTGAAACCTGATGAACCCCCGAGTCTTTAACTGGGGCCAAGCTAGAAGGGCATTGAGAACTGCTCTCAATTCCAGAATGTTTATTGGCAGGAGACTTTCCTCCTGACTCCATTGTCCCTGAGCCTTCAGAGAATTCCAGACAGCGCCCCAACCTAGAAGGCTGGCGTCTGTTGTTACAATTGTCCAGTCCGGCCTGCTGAACGGCATCCCCCTGGACAGATGTGGCCGAGAAAGCCACCATAGAAGAGAGTTTCTGGTCTCTTGATCCAGATTCAGAGTGGGGGACAAATCTGAGTAATCCCCATTCCACTGACTCAGCATGCACAATTGCAGCGGTCTGAGATGTAGGCGTGCAAAGGGTACTATGTCCATTGCTGCTACCATTAAGCCGATCACCTCCATGCATTGAGCTACTGACGGGAGTTGAATGGAATGAAGGACACGGCATGTATTTAGAAGCTTTGTTAATCTGTCTTCTGTCTTATAGATTCTGTAGAAATGAAGATTTATCTGAGTCCCCAAGAATGGAACTCTTGTGAGAGGCAAGAGAGAACTCTTCTTTTCGTTCACTTTCCATCCATGCGACCTTAGAAATGCCAGAACTAACTCTGTATGAGACTTGGCAGTTTGAAAGCTTGAAGCTTGTATCAGAATGTCGTCTAGGTACGGAGCTACCGAAATTCCTCGCGGTCTCAGAACCGCTAGAAGGGCACCCAGAACCTTTGTGAAGATTCTTGGAGCCGTAGCCAATCCGAATGGAAGGGCTACAAACTGGTAATGCCTGTCTAAGAAGGCAAACCTTAGATACCGGTAATGATCTTTGTGAATCGGTATGTGAAGGTAAGCATCCTTTAAATCCACTGTGGTCATGTACTGACCCTTTTGGATCATGGGTAAGATTGTCCGAATAGTTTCCATTTTGAACGATGGAACTCTTAGGAATTTGTTTAGGATCTTTAAATCCAAGATTGGCCTGAAAGTTCCCTCTTTTTTGGGAACCACAAACAGGGTTGAGTAAAACCCTTGTCCTTGTTCCGACCGCGGAACCGGATGGATCACTCCCATTAATAATAGATCTTGTACACAGCGTAGAAACGCGTCTTTCTTTATTTGGTTTGTTGACAACCTGGACAGATGAAATCTCCCTCTTGGGGGAGATAATTTGAAGTCTAGAAGGTATCCCTGAGATATGATCTCTAGCGCCCAGGGATCCTGGACATCTCTTGCCCAAGCCTGGGCGAAGAGAGAGAGTCTGCCCCCCACTAGATCCGGTCCCGGATCGGGGGCCCTCGGTTCATGCTGTCTTAGGGGCAGCAGCAGGTTTTCTGGCCTGCTTGCCCTTATTCCAGGACTGGTTAGGTTTCCAGCCTTGTCTGTAACGAGCAACAGCCCCTTCCTGTTTTGGTGCAGTGGAAGTTGATGCTGCACCTGCTTTGAAATTCCGAAAGGGACGAAAATTAGACTGTCTAGCCTTAGCTTTGGCTTTGTCTTGAGGTAGAGCGTGGCCCTTACCTCCTGTAATGTCAGCGATAATTTCTTTCAAACCGGGCCCAAATAAAGTTTGCCCCTTGAAAGGTATATTAAGTAATTTGGACTTATAAGTTACATCAGCCGACCAGGATTTTAGCCACAGCGCCCTACGTGCCTGAATGGCGAATCCTGAATTCTTAGCCGTAAGTTTGGTTAAATGTACTACGGCCTCCGAAATGAATGAATTAGCTAGTTTAAGGACTCTAAGCCTGTCCGTAATGTCGTCCAGCGTAGCGGAACTAAGGTTCTCTTCCAGAGACTCAATCCAAAATGCTGCCGCAGCCGTAATCGGCGCGATGCATGCAAGGGGTTGCAATATAAAACCTTGTTGAACAAACATTTTCTTAAGGTAACCCTCTAATTTTTTATCCATAGGATCTGAAAAAGCACAGCTATCCTCCACCGGGATAGTGGTGCGCTTAGCTAAAGTAGAAACTGCTCCCTCCACCTTAGGGACCGTTTGCCATAAGTCCCGTGTGGTGGCGTCTATTGGAAACATCTTTCTAAATATTGGAGGGGGTGAGAACGGCACACCGGGTCTATCCCACTCCTTAGTAACAATTTCAGTTAATCTCTTAGGTATAGGAAAAACGTCAGTACTCGCCGGTACCGCAAAGTATTTATCCAACCTACACATTTTCTCTGGTATTGCAACAGTGTTACAATCGTTAAGAGCCGCTAAGACCTCCCCTAGTAATACACGGAGGTTTTCCAATTTAAATTTAAAATTTGAAATATCTGAATCCAATCTGCTTGGATCAGAACCGTCACCTACAGAATGAAGCTCTCCGTCCTCATGCTCTGCAAGCTGTGACGCAGTATCAGACATGGCCCTAGAATTATCAGCGCACTCTGTTCTCACCCCAGAGTGATCACGCTTGCCTCTTAGTTCTGGTAACTTAGCCAAAACTTCAGTCATAACAGTAGCCATATCTTGTAATGTTATCTGTAATGGCTGCCCAGATGTACTAGGCGCCATAATATCACGCACCTCCCGGGCGGGAGACGCAGGTACTGACACGTGAGGCGAGTTAGACGGCATAACTCTCCCCTCGCTGTTTGGTGAAATTTGTTCAATTTGTACAGATTGGCTTTTATTTAAAGTAGCATCAATACAGTTAGTACATAAATTTCTATTGGGCTCCACCTTGGCATTGGAACAAATGACACAGGTATCTTCCTCTGAATCAGACATGTTTAACACACTAGCAATAAACATGCAACTTGGTTACAATCTTATTTAACAAAAACGTACTGTGCCTCAAAGAAGCACTAAACGATTAAATGACAGTTGAAATAATGAACTGAAAAACAGTTATAGCATCACTCTTTAAAAACAACACAACTTGTTAGCAAAGGTTTGTTCCCATTAGTAAAGTAACACTAATTAAATTTTAAACATAAAAATCACAGAGCAACGTTTTAAAACACAGCCACTACATAAGTCTCACAGCTCTGCTGAGAGAATCTACCTCCCTTCAAAGAAGTTTGAAGACCCCTGAGTTCTGTTAGAGATGAACCGGATCATGCAGAAAATACAAGAGTAACTGACTGGAAATTTTTGATGCGTAGCAAAGAGCGCCAAAAACGGCCCCTCCCCCTCACACACAGCAGTGAGAGAGAAACGAAACTGTCATAATCAAAACAAGCAAACTGCCAAGTGGAAAAATAATGCCCAAATATTTATTCACTCAGTACCTCAGAAATGCAAACGATTCTACTTCCAGCAAAAACGTTTAACATGAATTAAATACCTATTAAAAGGTTTAATGTACTTTTACAGAGTAATTCCGGTGAAATACCATCCCCAGAATACTGAAGTGTAGAGTATACATACATGTCATTATAACGGTATGGCAGGATTTTCTCATCAATTCCATTCAGAAAATAAAAACTGCTACATACCTCAATGCAGATTCAACTGCCCGCTGTCCCCTGATCTGAAGCTTTTACCTCCCTCAGATGGCCGAGAAACAGCAATATGATCTTAACTACTCCGGTTAAAATCATAAGAAAAACTCTGGTAGATTCTTCTTCAAACTCTGCCAGAGAAGTAATAACACGCTCCGGTGCTATTGTAAAATAACAAACTTTTGATTGAAGTTATAAAAACTAAGAATAATCACCATAGTCCTCTCACACCTCCTATCTAGTCTTTGGGTGCAAGAGAATGACTGGAGGTGACGTAGAGGGGAGGAGCTATATAGCAACTCTGCTGGGTGAATCCTCTTGCACTTCCTGTAGGGGAGCAGATAATATCCCAGAAGTAATGATGACCCGTGGACTGATCACACATAACAGAAGAAAGTAGATGAGTGGGAAAAGGAAGTTCCTATTCTTTCCCATTCGCTACTAATAATGTTCGCTATCTTAACTGGCACAGGAAAAGTTAGAGGGACCTTCCTTTCTTCATAAACCCTGTCTAATTTAGGGATCTTAGGTTCCTCAGGGAGTGTAGTCTCTGGAACCTCTAGCGTAGACAGAACTTCCTTTAATAAAAAACGCAGCTGCTCAATTTTAAAACTAATGGAGGGTTCCTCCGCTAAAGGAGGTTTAGAAACTGAAGTCTCCGACTCAGAAAGTTCACCCTACAGAAGCTACAGAGGTTAACTCATCCTCAGATAGCTGGGACATAGTAGCTAAATCCGACAAATATTTAGAGGATTCTAGGTCAGGAGAACTATGTTTAAACTTTCTCTTACGCTTGCTAGAGGGAGGTAAGGCACTCAGGGCCGCAGACACCGCCGATTGTAACCGCATAAAGTCCGTAGGAAAAAGCCCCCTCCATATGGAGGATTAGTTGAGCCGCTGGGAACTGCATGTGGAGCAGGTAGTGTAGAAAGGGTAGTAATCTCTCGGGACACAGATTACTGAGATGTAGACGGCTCAGAGGGGCTAATAGAGCTATGAGTATTAGCAGGCTTGTCTCCTTTTTTAGAGACTTTAAAACAGTGCTTAGGCAAATGGAACAAAATTGAGTAGGTGGGCAAACCACAACCTCCTCACAATATATACAGGAATTATTAAAAACAGTACAGAAGGAGCGGAACCTTCTAATGTAGCATCAGAGTCCTCCATAGTTAAGATATATCCACAGAAGGACAGACAAAAAAAAGGCATCTTTATAATCCCAATGGCTGGGGCACTCACCACTTCCCAGACAGCTAACAGTGAAAATGCTCTCCTTAGGAGCAATGTCTGCAGCAGGATCGTAGGAAAATGAAATGATCGCACCCGGTCATGTGGTGCGTAGGACAGGACTTCCCCTGCCATGAAAAAGCACACAGTCTATGAGCCCAAAAAAACATAATTTATGTAAGAACTTACCTGATAAATTAATTTCTTTCATATTAGCAAGAGTCCATGAGCTAGTGACGTATGGGATATACATTCCTACCAGGAGGGGCAAAGTTTCCCAAACCTTAAAATGCCTATAAATACACCCCTCACCACACCCACAATTCAGTTTAACGAATAGCCAAGAAGTGGGGTGATAAGAAAAAAGTGCGAAAGCATATAAAATAAGGAATTGGAATAATTGTGCTTTATACAAAAAAAAAAAAAAACCACCACAAAAAAGGGCGGGCCTCATGGACTCTTGCTAATATGAAAGAAATGAATTTATCAGGTAAGTTCTTACATAAATTAGGTTTTCTTTCATGTAATTAGCAAGAGTCCATGAGCTAGTGACGTATGGGATAATGATTACCCAAGATGTGGATCTTTCCACACAAGAGTCACTAGAGAGGGAGGGATAAAATAAAGACAGCCAATTCCTGCTGAAAATAATCCACACCCAGAGTAAAATTTTTAATGAAAAAACATAAGCAGAAGATTCAAACTGAAACCACTGCCTGAAGTACGTTTCTACCAAAAACTGCTTCAGAAGAAGAAAACACATCAAAATGGTAGAATTTAGTAAAAGTATGCAAAAAGGACCAAGTTGCTGTTTTGCAAATCTGATCAACCGAAGCTTCATTCTTAAACGCCCAGGAAGTAGAAACTAACCTAGTAGAATGAGCTGTAATCCTTTGAGGCGGAGTGTTACCCGACTCAACATAGGTATGATGAAATAAAGATTTCAACCAAGATGCCAAAGAAATGGCAGAAGCTTTCTGGTCTTTTCTAGAACCGGAAAAGATGACAAATAGACTAGAAGTCTTTCGGAAAGACTTAATAGCTTCAACATAATATTACTAAGCTCTAACAGCATCCAAAGAATGCAATGATTTCTCCTTAGAATTCATAGGATTAGGACATAATGAAGGAACCACAATTTCTCTACTAATGTTGTTAGAATTCACAACCTTAGGTAAAAAATTCAAAAGAAGTTCGCAGCACCGCCTTATCCTGATGCAAAATCAGAAAAGGAGACTCACAAAAAAAGAGTAGATAATTCAGAGACTCTTCTGGCAGAAGAGATGGCCAAAAGAAACAAAAAACTTTCCAAAAAAGTAATATAATGACCAAAGAATGCATGGGTTCAAAAGGAGGAGCTTGAAGAGCCCCCAGAACCAAATTCAAACTCCAAGGAGGAGAAATTGACTTAATGACAGGTTTTATACGAACCAAAGCTTGTACAAAACAATGAATATCAGGAAGATTAGCAATCCTTCTGTGAAAAAGAACAGAAAGAGCAGAGATTTGTCTTTCAAGAAACCTGCGGACAAACCTTTATCTAAACCATCCTGAAGAAATATAAGTCTTCCAGACTCTATAATATATCTCTCTAGATACAGATTTACGAGCCTGTCACATAGTATCAATCACAGAGTCAGAGAAACCTCTTTGACCAAGAATCAAGCGTTCAAACTCCACACCTTAAAATTAAAGGTTTTGAGATCCTGATGGAAAAAAGAACCTTGAGACAGAAAGACTGGTCTTAACGGAAGAGTCCACAGCTGGCAAGAGGCCATCCGGACAAGATCCGCATACCAAAACCTGTGAGGCCATGCTGGAGCTACCAGCAGGACAAACGAGCATTCCTTTAGAATATTGGAGAATACCCTTGGAAGAAGAACTAGAGGCGGAAAGATATAGGCAGGATGACACTTGTAAGGAAGAGATAATGCATCCACTGCCTCCGCCCGAGGATCCCTGGATCCGGACAGATACCAGGGAAGTTTCTTGTTTAGATGAGAAGCCATCAGATCTATTTCTGGGAGTTCCCACATTTGAACAATCTGAGGAAATACCTCTGGGTGAAGACCATTCGCCCAGGTGCAACGTTTGGCGACTGAGATAATCCGCTTTCCAATTGTCCATACCTGGGATATGAACCGCAGAGATTAGACAGGAGCTGGATTCCGCCCAAACCAAAATTCGAGATACTTCTTTCATAGCCAGAGGACTGTGAGTCCCTCCTTGATGATTGATGTATGCCACAGTTGTGACATTGTCTATCTGAAAAAAAATGAACAACTCTCTCTTCAGAAGAGGCCAAGACTGAAGAGCTCTGAAATTGCACGGAGTTCCAAAATATTGATCGGAAATCTCACCTCCTGAGATTCCCAAACCCCTTGTGCCGTCAGATACCCCCACACAGCTCCCCAACCTGTAAGACTTGCATCTGTTGAGATTATAGTCCAGGTCGGAAGAACAAAGAAGCCCCCTGAACTAAACGATGGTGATCTGTCCACCATGTCAGAGAGTGTCGTATAATCGGTTTAAAGATATTAATTGAGATATCTTTGAGTAATCCCTGCACCATTGGTTCAGCATACAGAGCTGAAGAGGTCGCATGTGAAAACGAGCAAAGGAGATCGCATCTGATGCGGCAGTCCTAAGACCTAAAATTTCCATGCATAAGGCTACCAAAGGGAATGATTGTGACTGAAGGTTTTGACAAGCTGATATCAATGTTAAACTTCTCTTGTCTGACAAGGACAGAGTCATAGACACTGAATCTATTCTAGAAACCTAAAAAGGTTACCCTTGTCTGAGGAATCAATGAACTGATTGGTAAATTGATCCTCCAACCATGAACTTGAAGAAACAACACAAGTCGATTCGTATGAGATTCTTCGAAAATGAGAAGACTGAGCAAGTACCCAGATATCGTCCAATAAGGAAATACCAAAACCCTGTTCTATGATTACAGAAATAAGGGCACCGAGAACCTTTGAAAAAAATTCTTGGAACTGAGGCTAGGCCAAACGGTAGAGCCACAAAACTGGTAATGCTTGTCTAAAAAGAGAATCTCAGACACTAAAAGTGATCTGGATGAATCGGAATATGCAGATACACATCCTGTAAATCTATTGTAGACATATAATGCCCTTGCTAAACAAAAGGCAGGACAGTCCTACAGAAACTGAATGTTGGTATTCTTACATAATGATTCAATATTGATAGATCCGGAACTGGTCTGAAGGAATTGACCTTCTTTGGTACAATGAAGAGATAAAATAAAACCCCAGCCCCTGTTCCAGAACTGGAACTGGCATAATTACTCCAGCCAACTCTAGATCTGAAACACATTTCAGAAATGCTGAGCCTTTGCTGTGTTAACTGGGACACGGGAAAGAAAAAAATCTCTTAGCAGGAGGCCTTAACTGAAGCCAATTCTGTACTTTTCTGAAACAATGTTCTGAAACCAGAAATTGAGAATGGAATTGATCAAAATTTCTTTGAAGAAAACGTAATCTGCCCCATACCAGCTGAGCTGGAATAAGGTCCGCACCTTCATGGGTACTTAGGAGCTGGCTATAGGTTTTCTATAAGGCTTGGATATATTCCAAACTGGAAATAGTTTCCAAACTGATACCGCTCCTGAGGATGAAGGATCAGGCTTTTGTTCCTTATTGTGAGGAAAGGAACGAAAATGATTATTAGACCTAAATTTACCTTAGATTTTTTATCCTTTGGTAAAAAAGTTCCCTTCCTTCCAGAAACAGTTGAAATAATAATTTATTACCCTGGAAAGAAAAGGAAAGCAAAGTTGACGTAAAAGACATATCAGCATTCCAAGTTTAATCCATAAAGCTTTTCTAGCTAAAAATAGCTAGAGACATATACCTGACATCAATTCTAATGATATCAAAAGATGGTATCACCAATAAAATTATTAGCATGTTATAGAATAATAATAATGCTATAAAATTATGATCTGTTACTTGTTGCGCTAAAGCTTCTAACCAAAAAGTTGAAGCTGCAGCAACATCCGCTAAAAATATAGCAGGTCTAAGAAGATTACCTGAACATAAGTAAGCTTTTCTTAGAAAGGATTCAATTTTCCTATCTAAAGGATCCTTAAATGAATTACTATCTGCCGTAGGAATAGTAGCACATTTAGCAGGAGTAGAGACAGCCCCATAACCTTAGGGATTTTGTCCCAAAAAAACTCTAATCTGTCAGATGGCACAGGATATAATTGCTTAAACGTTTAGAAGGAGTAAAAGAATTACCCAAATTATTCCATTCCCTGGAAATTACTTCAGAAATAGCATCAGGGAGATTAAACACTTCTGGAATAACTACAGGAGATTTAAAAACCTTATTTAAACGTTTAGATTTAGTATCAAGAGGACCAGAATCCTCTATTTCTAATGCAATTAATACTTCTTTAAATAAAGAACGAATAAATTCCATCTTGAACAAATACAAAGATTTATCAGCATCAACCTCTGAGACAGAAACCTCTGAACCAGAAGAACCATTATCAGTATCAGAATGATGATGTTCATTTAAAAATTCATCTGAAAAAAGAGAAGTTTTTAAAAGACTTTTATGTAAACTAGAAGGAGAAATAACAGACATAGCCTTCTTAATGGATTTAAAAAAATAAAATCTCTTATGTTTATCAGGAACACTCTGAAAATTAGATATTGACGGAACAGCAACAGGTAATGTAACAGTACTAAAGGAAATTTTATCTGCATTAATAAGTTTGTCATGACATGCAATACAAACAACAGCTGGAGAAACAGATACCAAAAATTATAGCAGATACACTTAGCTTGGTAGCTCCAGCACTAGACAGCGATTTTCCTGTAGTATCTTCTGACTCAGATGCAACGTGAGACATCTTGCAATATGTAAGAGAAAAAACAACATATAAAGCAAAATTGATCAAATTCCTTAAATGACAGTTTCAGGAATGGGAAAAAAATGCCAAAGAACAAGCTTCTAGCAACCAGAAGCAATGAAAAAATAAGACTTAAATAATGTGCAGACAAAAGCGACGCCCTTATTTTTTAGCGCCAAATAAGACGCCCACAATATTTGGCGCCTAAATGCTTTTGGCGCCAAAAATGACGCCACATCCGGAACGCCGACATTTTTGGCGCAAAATAACGTCAAAAAAATGACGCAACTTCCGGCGACACGTACGACGCCGGAAACGGAAAATAATTTTTGCGCCAAAAAAGTCCGCGCCAAGAATGACGCAATAAAATGAAGCATTGTCAGCCCCCGCGAGCCTAACAGCCCACAGGAAAAAAAGAGTCAAATTTTTGAAGGTAAGAAAAAATGATTAATTCAAATGCATTATCCCAAATATGAAACTGACTGTCTGAAAAATAAGGAAAGTTGAACATTCTGAGTCAAGGCAAATAAATGTTTGAATACATATATTTAGAACTTTATAAACAAAGTGCCCAACCATAGCTTAGAGTGTCACAGAAAATAAGATTTACTTACCCCAGGACACTCATCTACATGTTTGTAGAAAGCCAAACCAGTACTGAAACGAGAATCAGCAGAGGTAATGGTATATATAAGAGTATATCGTCGATCTGAAAAGGGAGGTAAGAGATGAATCTCTACGACCGATAACAGAGAACCTATGAAATAGACCCCGTAGAAGGAGATCACTGCATTCAAATAGGCAATACTCTCCTCACATCCCTCTGACATTCACTGCACGCTGAGAGGAAAACCGGGCTCCAACTTGCTGCGGAGCGCATATCAACGTAGAATCTAGCACAAACTTACTTCACCACCTCCATCGGAGGCAAAGTTTGTAAAACTGAATTGTGGGTGTGGTGAGGGGTGTATTTATAGACATTTTAAGGTTTGGGAAACTTTGCCCCTCCTGGTAGGAATGTATATCCCATACGTCACTAGCTCATGGACTCTTGCTAATTACATGAAAGAAACTAACATTAAAGCAGTTATAAATAACCCCTAGCTTTTCAATTAATCTCCCTGAAGGAGATATTAACCCATGATACTATTGAGGCATAAAGTAGTCACACTATGACCTTGTATAGCAAAAGTGAATATAATAATGGTCTTACCCTCCATGGTGTGGAACAGACACAGCCTCTCAAGTGTGACAGTCTTGCAGCGACGCTCTGACATGGACTTGTGTGTAACGGCAAGCAGTGAAACTCGTCAACACTGATTGCTCAGGAGCTATTAGGCGACAGTCTGGATGGATTAGCAGAAAAACTTTCCCTGCATCTCCAGACTCTAACTTTCATCAATACTCTCACTGAGAGGTTGACATGATTACTTAAAACTCCAGTCCCTTTTTAAGGGAACATACCCATTATAGGACTATCCAAATATTCTGACACTTCTCTGCCACCTGCTATAGTGCTGAAAAGCAAAGAATGACTAGCGGATAGGGGAAGTGGGAGGGATATTTAAGCCTTTGGCTGGGGTGTCTTTGCCTCCTCCTGGTGACAAGGTGTTGTATTTCCCAACAGTGAGGAATAAAATCGTGGACTCTCCCTGCCTTATGGAAGGAAATATTTTTTTACAAGTATTTTATAGATGCTGCTCATTTACAGATTATTTTGCACTTAATTAATCATGCCAAAAACAATTCCATGTGTAAGACTTTATTTCAAATGGAGGAAGGAGATGAGATCGATTCATGTACTTTTCAAGGCACTGAAATTAATTGAAGAGGGTAGTTTTTGATGTATTGATTTTATGTTTATAATAAAAAGACCAACATAATATTTTTGTATTAAAATTAAACTTTATTTATAAATTCTGTAAAGAAACCATCAGCATTAGTAAAATTGTTTATCTAGTAGAATGCACATTTTGCAAAGTAAGCAGTGCAAATTAAATATTGGATAGAATTTAAACAGGACCACATACATTTGACTTCTTGTTTCAAGTTAAAATGTAAACAAATAGTTGCATATTTTCTCATTTACAACTGTACTTGGCCAGTTTATAGATTTTCCAGTCAGATTTATTACTTGCATAAAGTATGTATAACAGATTCAGAGTTGACATTGTTGATGTATTCAAAGTCGCCATACATTAGCAATAGTCACAATATACTTTTAAAGGTTCTGTGCTACATCATGTAAAATATACTGCTAACACAATCAAGCTATTATTGGAGGTTTATTTTAAAATTGTTTTTTTTCAGGCAAGGATTTATTCATTCATTTTAAAGTTGTGCAGCAGTTTTCTAACCATAACTAATAATAAAAAAAAAAACTAAAAAAGGTGTGAATTTTCCTGATCTCATGTGGCATATATTAATCACAAATGTCACAGTAAAAAATAATCATCTCAAGTTAACATTAAATTGTTAAACATTCATATAATCTCTCACCCCCCCCCCCCTTTTCTAAAGCTATAAATATCAAGGCTGATTAAAAACAAAAAAAGTTATTGTTCCAGTTCATTAGCAGTAAACATTTTATTTGAGGCACATGTAGAATATATTCTGCATATATATTTCTTGTATAATATAATCAGGCAGGTTATTTCACTTTTAAATACCTCATAGAAAATCCAGTACGTAGACCATAAAGTGCACTTAGTTTAAGGCAAATGTTTTCATGAAAAAAAATTAAATTGCGATTATATATATATATATATATATATTTAAACACACTTGACATAACATTCAGCCTTATAGTTGCCTGAAATGTTGGGAAAGAGAATACAAATTCAACTAAATCCAGCTTTGTTTCTAGAATCAAGCATTCGTTGAACAAAAAATAAAGCCTAAACTTCTAAAACAGAAGCTAATAATGAAACACACAGTATAACAGAGATTCACTTGAGATTAATTTTGAAGGTATTTTCTTAGTAGTTATTGCAAGATTTGTCATAGTTACATCCTGTGCTTCGATTGTTTGCATCATTCCATAGAATATTCATTCACAGATGAGGAATGTCAGCCTACTGGCTAGACTAACGATTTACTGAGATTATCTTCCTGTAAACCGTCAAAATGGATCCATCACAGCACAATCTTAAAGGAACTAAAATATAAATAAATATATTAAATCATCATAATTACTAATGCAGCAAATATTTTAGAAATAGACAATTCTGGGAATGTCTGTTTAAACAGTCTTTCTATAGCCCATATAAGTTTACATTTGGTTCCTTTTTTTTTTATTATACATTAAAAAAAAAAAAAAAAAAAAAAAAAAAAAAGTGTGGCTGTATCCTCAATCATGTCACTATATCAACCCAAGCCATGATTTTATCATTACAGGGAGTGCAGAATTATTAGGCAAGTTGTATTTTTGAGGATTAATTTTATTATTGAACAACAACCATGTTCTCAATGAACCCAAAAACTCATTAATATCAAAGCTGAATATTTTTGGAAGTAGTTTTTAGTTTGTTTTTAGTTTTAGCTATTTTAGGGGGATATCTGTGTGTGCAGGTGACTATTACTGTGCATAATTATTAGGCAACTTAACAAAAAACAAATATATACCCATTTTAATTATTTATTTTTACCAGCGAAACCAATATAACATCTCAACATTCACAAATATACATTTCTGACATTCTAAAACAAAACAAAAACAAATCAGTGACCAATATAGCCACCTTTCTTTGCAAGGACACTCAAAAGCCTGCCATCCATGGATTCTGTCAGTGTTTTGATCTGTTCACAATCAACATTGCGTGCAGCAGCAACCACAGCCTCCCAGACACTGTTCAGAGAGGTGTACTGTTTTCCCTCCTTGTAAATCTCACATTTGATGATGGGCCACAGGTTCTCAATGGGGTTCAGATCAGGTGAACAAGGAGGCCATGTCATTAGATTTTCTTCTTTTATACCCTTTCTTGCCAGCCACGCTGTGGAGTACTTGGACGCGTGTGATGGAGCATTGTCCTGCATGAAAATCATGTTTTTCTTGAAGGATGCAGACTTCTTCCTGTACCACTGCTTGAAGAAGGTGTCTTCCAGAAACTGGCAGTAGGACTGGGAGTTGAGCTTGACTCCATCCTCAACCCGAAAAGGCCCCACAAGCTCATCTTTGATGATACCAGCCCAAACCAGTACTCCACCTCCACCTTGCTGGCGTCTGAGTCGGACTGGAGCTCTCTGCCCTTTACCAATCCAGCCACGGGCCCATCCATCTGGCCCATCAAGACTCACTCTCATTTCATCAGTCCATAAAACCTTAGAAAAATCAGTCTTGAGATATTTCTTGGCCCAGTCTTGACGTTTCAGCTTGTGTGTCTTGTTCAGTGGTGGTCGTCTTTCAGCCTTTCTTACCTTGGCCATGTCTCTGAGTATTGCACACCTTGTGCTTTTGGGCACTCCAGTGATGTTGCAGCTCTGAAATATGGCCAAACTGGTGGCAAGTGGCATCTTGGCAGCTGCACGCTTGACTTTTCTCAGTTCATGGGCAGTTATTTTGCGCCTTGGTTTTTCCACATGCTTCTTGCGACCCTGTTGACTATTTTGAATGAAACGCTTGATTGTTCGATGATCACGCTTCAGAAGCTTTGCAATTTTAAGAGTGCTGCATCCCTCTGCAAGATATCTCACTATTTTTGACTTTTCTGAGCCTGTCAAGTCCTTCTTTTGACCCATTTTGCCAAAGGAAAGGAAGTTGCCTAATAATTATGCACACCTGATATAGGGTGTTGATGTCATTAGACCACACCCCTTCTCATTACAGAGATGCACATCACCTAATATGCTTAATTGGTAGTAGGCTTTCGAGCCTATACAGCTTGGAGTAAGACAACATGCATAAAGAGGATGATGTGGTCAAAATACTCATTTGCCTAATAATTCTGCACTGCCTGTATGATCAACATATATAAAGAACATATGCCACATCTCTATGAAGTATACGATTACAAAGTAATTTTGACAAAAACCCAAGTGATAAAAAGTCACTATGACTACCCATTCCGTGAAGGTCAATTTGGGGCATAATAACCACAAAGATGAGATTAATAAAATATTTAGCAAGTTAAAAGATCACAAACATTTAAAATTAAACTTTTATGGTTCAGGAGCATGCAGTTTTAAAAGACTTTTTAATTTATTTATATTATCAAATTCACTGTTCTCTTGCCATCCTTTGCTGAAAATTATACATAGTTAGGCTGGGGAGCAGTGCGGACTACAAACATATACCTCTTGTAACTAGCTCGCCAGATGTATTCAGCTAGCTTCCAGTAGGGCAGTGTAGTGCTGCAATGGAGTGGAACCCTTTGCATGGTTTAAACACATAGGAGGCAATCACAATCCTTTAGTCAAGCGATTTAAAAAAAAAACCTGCTTTAAAGTCTATTTTGATTTTTGTAGACAAATAAGTTTATATATTCTTCTAAAGGATTGTGATTGACCCCATAGTTGGAACACTATTACTTGCACATAACATTCACATATTCTTTTCAAACTTTTATGCCCCTTTTTATACTTCCAGCATTATTTTTTTATTGGTTTTGGCTCATGCAACCTTTTGAAATCTTGAGTTCATCATTTGTTTTATGAACACATCAAAACTAGGGGGCGCTAAAGAGCTGCATTGCTAGCCATTAGCTTTAAGCCACTATTATGCAATTGGTGTTTGGGCAGCTTTATAAAAGATAGAAAATATATAATACCATTACCTGACAAAGTCAGGAGATCTGGAAATAACATGCTGAAATTCTGAGTGATTGATGGTGCCATCCTTATCGATATCAGACTCCTCAGAGGCG